>NW_028258405.1:0-41975 GCF_053883595.1 Heterocephalus glaber
AAAGATATAATTTAAGGAAGTCTTGGCCAATTGTGTTAACATGGGTCAGAAAGCACAGTAACAAATGGGCTCCGTTATGGTTCATTTTAAATATAAATGTGCCTAAGTACCACCTTTAAGAGGAAAGAGATTCATGTATTTGAATGTATTTCCCCCATATTCTGTTCTCTTGTCTTTTCCTGTCCCTAAGCTCTCAGGTAGCTGGGATGTTACTATTCTGAGTAACTCCAGAGGGTCCCTAGAGACAATTCTAGCTCAACCACTCTGAAGAAACAGCTCTGTAAACAGTATTGACCCCCCCCCAGGGGACCATCACATCCGTTTACACAGATACCAGTTGTCACAAACTATTTACAAAGCCAGGCAGAACAGAATTTCCCAGCGTCTAAGAATCTCTATTTGATTCAAGCCACCTCCTCACTTCTGTAGAATACTCATGAAATAATAGTTGGTTTGGCTAAGAAGTCATTATTTCTTAGGTATTATCAATTTAACTGATTATATTAAACATTCATGTGTAATAATCTGGAAAACTGAACTCAGGAAATGCTAAAGCTTTTTCTTTTCTAGGATAGGAAATGGTATCATAATATTGTTAATTTTCTAGACTAAGGGAATTGAGGATTGAGCACTAGCTTGAGACTGTTGGCAATACTGCCATTTCCAGAAGTAAAACAAAACAGCCAGGCTGTTTCATGAAAACAATATGAAAGTTATTAGGTGATAGATACAAGGTCTTAAAAGCATATAATGCAGTTAAGATACACACATGCATTAGTATTAAGATTTCAGAAAATCTTCACCAAATCCACCTGACTTGCCCACATGCATGAACTGTTTCTAGAAATAGCTCTAGGCAGCATTTAGAGGCCCTGTAGCTATCCAGAACATCATTTTCAGTAATTACAGGATAAGTTTACATGGCAGTGATGGTATTAGATAGTAATAGCAAGAGTAGGGAAATATATTTCTTGGACATGGCCAAATTCTTATGCCCATATAAAAGTGTACCCCAGAATGCAAATAAAGGGATAGATGGTCTTAACACTTTTCCTTTTGTTTAAATCTGAGAATAGGACACCAGACTTCATAGGTTTGAGTTATGAAGAAGAGATTAATTTATTCTCTAATTCTATATGGAGAAATGAATTTAAATAATAATTCAGTCATAATGATAGAACAGTTAAGAGTGACATTGATTAAACACTGAAGTGGATTACTAGAAAGAGTTTTCATTTCAGACAGAAAGAAGAGAGAAGAAAGAGCAATCAATCAATAGAATGTTTTTCAATAGATTAGTTTTAAATTTTCATCTGCCTGTAGATAAGAGTTTGAATCAGAAATGAACATTTGTTTTGTTTTTTGTTTAATATTTATCTTTTAAATCAACGAGTATTCAAAGCAGTCTTTTAACTTTGCTTTTTGTGGTGTTATGTTGGCTTATCTGTTTATATTTCCAAATGCATTTCTTTCAAAATTGATGGGCAGTACAAATAAGATCACCTAAACCTTTCAGTAGCTTCATCCTGTAATCACTTCATAAAGATCTTTATCCTGGGCTGGAGAGTGTAAAGACAATAATTAAAGACTGAATTTAGAGTTAATAAGTGCTACCATCTTTTCTTAGTTGGAGAAAGAACTAATCTAGAAATTGTATTTAAGTTGGGCTTTGAATAAAGGAAAGAAAAATTGTCAAAATACAAGTTCCTAAAATTTATCCTGAAAAGTCAAAGTGCATTATGCCTACAACTTATTCTCAAATATTTAAGAAAAAAATGTGTATATGTAGATAGAAACAAATAATAAAGGAAATGTGATTAAAATGTTAGCATTAAGGGAATCTGGGTGAAGGGTATATGGGAATCCTTAGTGCTGTTTTCACAACTTTGAAAGAGATAATTTCAGAAATAAAAACGTAAAGAGAAGACTGTTAATCTACCATCAGTTTTTGTCAACTTTTTCATTTGTTTCTGTCTTTTTAAAGTTGAATTTCTGTTGTCATAGAGAACTTGTGCATTTGGCTTCCATTTTCCCTTTCAATTTCCTGCCATTTTTTTCTGGATGACTTCAGTGCTTCAAAAGCAATCCTTGATTTCCCCCTCTCCAATTTCATCATTGATCTGTTACATTAACCCGTTTCCAAATGAACTACATTGTAGACTGTCCTTTCCTGTTACTCACTTTAGGAAGTTTTACTCTCTATTTTATTATTATAATAAGAGAAATAACTTGTATTTTCTAAATCTATTCTTTTTCTCTGTACCTATTTCTGTTCTCATGTTAGTTTGTCAAACTTTTTTTTTACTCAGCCAAACCTAACTCTAGCCCTTTTGCAATTCATTTTTTTGCATATTCCTACTTGTCCTTTTTGGAGCAAATTCCTTTATAAAGTCTTCCTAAACTTTTCAGTTGAGTCTGAGTATGTTTGACATATTATATGCTTTGTAGTTTTAATGAAGTCTTGTTCCATTGGATTCAAATCATTACATCAGTAGATCATCCTCTTTGTACTATAGAATCCTTGGTGGAAGTGTCTGTTTCTTACTTATATTTGTTTTTCCCAGTACTTTGTTATAGGGCATATAACACTGTAGGGTTTTCCTTAATGATCAGTAAATTGTTGAATAATTACATTAATTAGAAAGATTAAACTTTATAAACAAGTGATTGAATATTGATACAGGATAATGCAGTGTGGTAGAGAGGAAGAACATTGAAAGCCATCCAAGGATTTAATAGTAATTTGCAAAAATCATACTTACCAAAATCATTGCAGGACAAAAGACAGGAAGACAGGACATTTTTATAAATCAATCTTGCTCACTCTAAATTCTCAGTAGAAGAGTAGGAATGATCTGATTTGCAGAACAGGATTCAAATGTTTGAAGAACAGTTCAAATTTGGAATAAAAAAGCTTGTACTACTAAACAGAATTTGAAATATTCAGAAATAGAGCCAAATCACCAAATATGGGTTAAATAGTAAACATTTAGAATATTACTACCATTTAAAACATTCTAGAATTAAAACCTGGAAAAGTGTCGTAAATTGATGAGTTTATTTTAATAATACTTGAAGAGGCTAAAATTACTAAGATCCAGAAGGGAGCGACAGAGTCTTATTGGGAAATGTACACATCTGCCCTAAGAATTTGGAGTAGACATCTCAGTCACAAGTGAAGTTATGGTGATTTACCAGGAGTTCAGGGGCTCACAGAATTTGACATTAGGATAGATTAAACCTGAAGAAGGAGAGCTATAAAACTAGTAAGCATGTAATAAGTGTGGAAATCAGGAATTGGGTAAATACCAGAAGGTTGGGAATACAACAGTAAAAGGAGAAAGATACTGACCTGGACCTAAAAATGCAGATGTAAAAAGCATGGAATGAATTGTAGATGATGTTACATATGATTTCAAATGGGTCAAGGTTCAGGACTGAAATAGATGATATGGGACCTGGGGGCTTTTATAGCTGGCAGTGTTCCTGGATTATCCTGTTTCCTTTTCAAGAATCTTTGTACCTCATGAACTAGAGAATAGTATAGGGCATAAGAGTTTTTTTATATATTTCTGGGGAAAATTTTTGTTAGTTTGACATTTAAGTAACTGTAATTTTTCATTTAAATTATATATAAAGATAAATATTGGTGTTAGAAAGTATTTTGTTCATGTTATAAGGGTTTTCTTAACATCCATTTATAAAACTCCCTCATTCAGATTTTGAGGGTTCCATTCTACCAGCCAGTCCTTGAAAAGTAGGAAGGTGAATGAACATCTAAATCTAAAGCAAAACAAGTAATGATTTTGAAATGTCAAAAACTAGCTGCACATACAATATTTCTGTTCCTATAAATGTTAAAGTTTAAATAGAATACGTTGTTGAGGTCTCATGGCTAACTCATGGTATGTAGTTATACTAGCACATTCTTCTATTTCATTTCCTCAAAGTGAAATCAAGAGTAATTTCTCCAAACAAAAGATTTCTGACGTAGCTTCCAGTTACCAGTAAGAATCATGTCTGTACTTGAATCTTATAACTGGCTGTGGCTAAAACAGGGACAAAGAATCTATTCGGAATAAATACTTTGTGGAAGAGACTTTATTTATAAATGCTCTTATATCCTTTTTTATTCTAAAATAACTCTTTTCTGCATGAAAAACATTTTAAGTTTGGCAGGTTGGAGAAAGTATCACTAAAAAGCAGGTGGGCTGGGCGTGGTTGCACACACCTGTAATCCCAGCACTCAGGAGGCTGAGGCCTGAGGATCACCAAGAGTTTGCAGCCAGCCTGGTCTACATAGTGTGTTGAAGGCCAGCCTGTACTGCACAGCAAGACCTTGTCTCAACCCTTTCCCCCCAGCAGATGATTTTTTAAAGTTAGAAAATTATTATATGTTAGGATCATCTGGGGAACTAAAAAATATGGAAAAGATCCCACTCCCAGAAATTTTGACTCATTTATTATATAGTGTGGCGTGGGCTTTGGGTTTTAAAAAACTCCTTGGGTTATTGCAATATGTAGCCAAGGTTATGAACCACTATCCTAAATGTCTTTTGACCATAGAAATGGAAACTTACTTGATTACAGTAAAAGCAAGGCTAGTAAGTATATGTTTCCAGTTACAAGACTAATTATTTCCACAAAATATTCATTTGATGGAGGTATTTTTAATATATAGCTATGGCATTTTATGTATCATGTGTTTTATTTGTTTAAATATAGATATAGCCCACATTCATATTGAACAAGGCACTACAGGGATAAATAAAAGTACACAGCCAGATGAACAACTAGCTGTTAAATCTGAGGGAAGCTTGCATCAGAAATCCAGTGACTTAGTTAAAGAAGTCACAAATGAGGGCACTGAACCGCCCGGGCAGAAATCAAGGAGTTTTCTGGTCATCAGTCCTAATCCAGATGATGACACTTCTGAAAAGTGAGTACTGCTATCAGCCTTAGATTGAGAAATTTAAAACCGAAAGAACTTTTTCTCCTGTTCTTCTTTTTCTTCCTTTAGGTGTGAGCTAAATTTGGTATGTCATTAATTTATGTGAATGTGGGGAATCTGCCAGTGTTTTCTCTTGTTTCCATGATATTGATATGATGTGTCCAGATAGCTAAATGAAAAAGTACAGGGTGAGTTTGAAAGAAGGCAATAAGATTTTATTTCTTGTTCAATATTATTTTATGTGACCTTTCATTATGGATGTGGAAATAATAGCATGATTGATTTAAATAGAATAGTATTCATCAAAGCCAAAAACTGGCAGCACCTATAGGACAAATTAAGCCCAAAGGTATGTTTTGGTTTTGGTTAGCACCATTTTGTATCTAAATGAATTTGAAAGCTTTCAAAGGACCTTGTATCTACCATTTGCTTTCCTTATTATTTCACATTCTGCAGCTTTTACCCATCCATCATGTGTTTCTCATGAAGGGATTTGAATTTGTGATTCCTGTCTTTTATCTATGAGATTCAGATACTGTGATGATTAGTCATGTGCTATGAAGATACAGTTAGAATTTAAAAACTCAATTATGTTTTCTGTGTGGACAGAATCATATTTTGTAGATAACTATTTTATCAGGGTTTTTCATATAGGTTGCCATTTCTATTTGCTTGCAAAGTGTTCAGAATATTCATAAATATTATCACATGATGAAGTAGGTGCTATATTGACAAGTTCCTCTCCATTAGCATCAGTTAGATTCTTCCTGAGGTGCATTTTGGGGTATGTTTGTTGTAGGTGGCAGAAACAAGAATGAAGAAAGGATAAATGTTTTTATGACCACATGGGGAAAACAAATAGTTGAGTTTGGTCTAAAGCCAGATTATGAAATCTCTAGTATAATTGTAACAGGAGATAAATGTTAACTAGTGTTGCTTTGACCACCCCTGGCCTCACTACTAAATTTTTCTTTGTGACAACAAGATTTACCTAAGCTTAAAAATTTATTACAGTGCCTTCAAAAAACATCTTTTTTCCCTTCCCTTTCTTTATACTGCTTGTTTACAGATTAATTCTATTCTCAAGTAGCATACCAAATGTTTAAAAAAGCCATTATACTTGCCCTTAAATATTTGAGGTATACATTTTTCATGTTTTGAATAATGAAAATATGATACTTTCAATAAAATTTTACAAATTATTTGATTACTGTTCCCACTTTCAGAAAAATGAGAACTATAACTAGAATCCTAGCTAGAAATGCAAATTGAAATAAGTTTTTAAGCTTGTAAAAGCTTTTACTGAATACTGTATACTGAACTACATGTGGTCTCTCTCTTTTTTTTTTTTGTTTTTTTTGTTTTGGTACAGGGGATCGAACTCAGGACCTTGTTTGTGAGGCAGGCGGTGGAACCACTGAGCAAAATCCCAGACCAAACGCAGTCTCTTACTAAATGCTTTCCATAAATTTAATTGGCATAGTCCATAGATTGGCATCTCTCTGTGAAATTGATTTTTTTTTTTTATCCATGGTATTTTCTTGGGTTTTTTGTTTGTTTTGGTACCAGGGATCGAACTCGGGAGCTTGCGCTTGTGAGGCAGGCAGCAGAACCACTGAGCTAAATCCCCAGGCCTTAGTATTTTCTTAATATAAAATAAAAAGAAATTTAAAATTAGGTACTTTGCATACTTACCTTGAAAGTAATTTAATGTTTTTATTTGAAGTGTAAAATGTATAGATCTTGTATAAAATTATATATATATATGTATTATTTACTAGTTTTCCTTATTACAGCATTATGGAATATAGAAAGAATGATCTACGTTATGAATATACGATTCCTTATCAAGTAACTTCAGATGTAAATAAAGAGACAGTAGCATTTCTTCTAGAAGAATTGGATATACTCAGAACAAGCAATAAAAAGGTATAATGTAGGAAATGTGATCATTGTACAATATTCTTTCAGCATTTGATCTAAATTTTCCTTGTTGCCCATCATTATTCAGCTTTTATTGTATACTTTATGCTGTTGCCATTCTTTGCCATCAGAATATGGTTGACCTAAATAATTGGCTGTGAAAATAAAATTTTTTTGGTTTCCTGCCTTGCTGATCTGTAATGTCACTTTCTTTTCTTTTATAAACCTATGGTACCATATGTAGGTACCTACCAAAAGAAAAAAAAACAGACTCTTTCAAGTTTTGCTGTTGAAAACTTTACTTCACCATTATGAAAAATAAATATTAGGCATTAGTTTTATGTTACTTTCTTAACTTTTCTTTTTTTTATTAGTAGCTGTGCCCTGTATTTCATTTCTATAATACAGTAAATGAAATTAAATGTTAAAGTAGCAAGACTTGGTGATATTGTCATTTAGTTGTGTTATATACTATTTCATTTTATGTAATCCCATTTGTCATATTATATTTTATTTTTCTTTTCTAACTTTTATTCTAGTTACATTCCTCTGAGCTCTAAGTAATATTATTAAATAATTTTAATTTTCTGTGCCTTCCTTTTTGAAAAAAAAACCCTACATACTTTTCTGATTTTAATAGTTTTTAGATTTTAATATTCTTACTGTTTGACCTTATCAAATCAAAGCATGGTGTTAGGAATGTTGATCATGTCTGGAAAAAAAACAAAAAAAACAAATGACAAAAGCCTAGGAAGAAATTTAAAAAATTTGGAATCATTCTGTATGAGAGCATGAGACATTTCCTGTACTTTCATTTAGCAGTTATTACATCCCAATTATGAGTCAACGGCCAGTGCCAATTTAAATGGAATATGATGAGATAACATTCACAAAAGATTTGTATCAGATATTAAGATGATTATCTTTATACATTTGTTTCAAAATATTGGAATTATTAAGAAAAGCTGTAAAAATGTGCTATCAGTTAGTTTATTAGGCAAATCCCTTCTAATGTTTTGCTTTAAAACAAAAGAATAGACGAGATTGTTTTTGGAGTAATTATTTTAATGATAATGTTGTTCCTCTTTTTATAATTTCTGTATCATTAAAAATATCCATTACTTTATAAAATATTTTACCACTTTAATTTTTCATTTGAATTTAATATATTTGTGCAGTTAAGTGTAATATTACACAAAGATTTAGGAAAAAACAGAATTTTACTTTGGAATTAACTTTATCTGTGGAAGATGTTTATCAGATAAAATTAACATGTTTTCAATGTGTTTTAGCTTCAAGAAAAACTGACTAGAGAAAATAAAGAACAGAAAAAATTAAAGCTTAAGCTGGAACTCCAAGAAAAAACAGCGGAAGCTAAAATTGCTGAAAAGACAGCAGGTATAGTATTGAGTGTTGGCATAGGGCCTGAAGAATCATACAGAGGTTTTTATATGATGTATCTTGGTGAATACTAGCATACCGCCTTATTTGCCAAAGGAGGTGAAGCACCGTCCTTTTTTTTTTTTTTTTTTGGCTGCTTAGAAAATAGGTGGCTTTAACATCCTGGTACTGGTATTAGTGAGAGCTTTACCTGTATTCATACTGATTTGGGCATTAAATGCATTGTTAACACCATGTCAATCCAATCACAAAAAGGTTGTTTGTTTTGTTGGAAGGGCCTGAACAAACAAGGGGAAATAATGATTACCAGTGCCTCTACCTTTCAACCAGCAGTTCAAATACCACTTATTGTTTTAGCTTGTTGAGAGGAAATACTTGTCCTTTGTATGGAGATAGTCATATATTCATTGCCAATGGAAACCTGCATTTGATAAAAAAATCTGTTTTGTGCAATTAATAAGTTGACATCTGATAATGATAATAGAAATGTTGTCTCTGAGATTAAAGTGAAAGGTGGCCACAGTTTAATGCTATAAATCACTGCCTTAAATATATTCTAGAGTCTGTCTTTACTCACAGGTCTTTGCAAGGAGAAACTTTTTCAACATATCTATAATTTGTTACAGATATGATCAGGTGATTCCAAAGTCTGTGATCTCCATCTTGTAAGCCCTGTGGCTCTCTCCCTCACACTGTTTTTAAGTGTTAAGGAAGGTGAAGTTCATAAAATAATAGACATTAACATTCAGAGGCATTTGAGAGATTATTTAAAATTTATACATCAATTGGAAGAGTTTTAAGAAATAATTATATGATTAGTCTGAGGTTAGAAGTATGCTTTCCAAGCACTTAAACTGATTATGTATGTGAAAGAATTTGGGAACTTTAGGGCAGAGGTTTGATGAACTACTATATAGCCTATCTTCAAAGTATTACTGTGGTTGAGCCAGAAAGTTAGCTCACTGGTGCTGCCACCTGCCTCGCGAAGCTCAAGGTCCCAAGTTCGATCCCTGGTACACACACAAAAAAATTACTGTGGTAAATAGAAGTAAACATTACTATGAAAATGCAGCCAAGGTGATCAAAAATAAATACTCCAGCTGAATGCCATATGGTTACTTTTATATTAATGTTAAACTGCTAGAAAGTTTTTGTGTTTTGGTTTGAAATAGAGTAATATATAAGATTAATAATATGTTAAAAGTAAATAATTCAAATACAGGTTTAGAACAACTTGAAAGTTGCACTAGTTTGAAACTATAGTAACTCCAGTCCCATGATGGCTCTTAAACTGTTTTCATAAGTTATCATTACCTGAATATATACATACATATAGTGTGTGTGTGTGTGTGTGTGTGTGTGTGTGTGTTTTTGCGCATTATTTTTTTTCTGGTACCAGGGATCAAACTCGGGACCTTGCACTTGCAAGGCAGGCACGGCGCCACTGAGCTAAATCACCGACCCTATACATCTATTCTTATCTTCTTGATCAGTACCAAGTGCAGACAAAAAGCAAAAACATCAACAAAAGAAATCAAGCCTATTATCTTAATAAGAGAAACAGTATAGGTCCATGATTACCTGTCATGTATTCTTGGTTTCTTATAACATGAAGAACAAATAATTCATATAAGTGTGGATGTTTGTTTGTGTCACTACTTGTTTATATAGTCAAAAAGTGTATTTGGTAAAGTATATTATGAATATGCACACATTTGTAAGTATGATAGTATTCTTACACAAAACATAAATGTTTAAAAAAAAAGTTCCACAAAAGTAATACTTTAAAAACATCTAAAGTACATTGAAAATAAGAAATAAGATGCAAAATGTTAAAACATGAGGTAGTCTAAGGAAATATCTACTTTTATATATAAAATACAAAGATTTTATATAAGGGTATTCATATAACATTAGTTATGGCAAGATAAGTAACCAAACGGTGAGAGAATTATTAAATTATGACATTTATACTACAAGACATTGTGCGGTAATTAAAAACTTTCTGAAGAATAATTGATAATGCAGAAAACTAAACTCAATGTTAAGTGAAATAAGCAGAGGGAAACTATAATTCTGTTAAAAGTATATTCATACATATATATAATATAAAAAGGCAAATTTTGATGGTTTTTAAATGGAGCTATTAATGTTTTGATGAACAATTTCTCCCCTTTTCAGGTCTTTTACAATGAATCTGTAGTAGATTTACTTTTTGAAAAAGCAAACATTACTTTCAAAAGATGTGATATTTTAAAAAATGACTTCATGCTAACCTTAAAATAATTCCTATGATAGGGCTAAGACATAAAGACTATAAACCAAAGTTTTATAAAAACCATATGATGGCTGTGATCCAGTTTTGCCATTTTATCCATGCTGTTTTTCTAGTCTTTCAGATTCCTCTTATATTTATTTTTATGTCTCTCTGTGTGTCGTGTAATTTATGTATATATTAATCCATCTTGTTTTACCAGATATTTGTATAATTTATAGAATATGGAACAGTTAAAACCACATAAAACATGTATTCAGTTCATAAAGTGGTTTGAAGCAAATGGGAAGATGGAAAGCATTGGAGTCAGATTGACCCAGGTTTAAATCATAGCTTTAACACTTAATAGTGACTGTAAACCTGAGTTTCTTAGTTACTTAGCTTATTCAAGCTTACTTTTTCACATGGACAATGTAAAATTAACTAATTTACTAGATTTATTTTAAGGATTAGGGATGATGTATGAAAATTCCTGATATATAATTGGTAGTACTCAGTAAGTTGTAGCTTTAATATAATGTAATAACACTTTATTTTATCTTCATGAAACTCTTAGTTTTGATGTTATTAATGGCAGAAGTCATAAAAAGATGTTTTATCCATTTAGCTTTTAATTAAAAGTGGTTTACTATTAATAGATGTTGAAAGGGAAATAAACTGAAAAATGGATGAAAAATTGGAAGAATTGGATTGTAAGAAATTTCTGATGTTACAGACAGATACACACACACACGCTTAATATCACTAACATATTTTACTAAAATGTGAATCCAAAATAAAATAAATGAAATACAAAATATTTGGGCTTATATTCCTGTGGCAAACTGTTCTTAGCAATAAGAAGGATTTAAATGTAATTTATAAATTTTCTTTCCCTGTTGGTTTTTATAACATACAAACAGTGTTATTCTATTTGATCTCACAATATTTTGAAACTCAATTGTGACTTCTGTGATGGTCAAATCTCTGGATTGATTCTTTCCTTTTTTATTATACATCATTTTTGTTATGATCATCATCAAAAATCTGTTTATTAGGTGTTAATTATTTCACAGGGGCAATACCAACTTCTTTGCAAATCAAATAAGAAGCAGTTGTTAAGGTTCTATTATATATTTGATGCTGAATTAGGCACTGAATATACATCAGCAAATAAGACAGGTTTTAGATTTCAAGGATTTCTTTTTGCCTGCAACCCTTCTCAATTATAATACACCATGCAGGTGTAGGTAGCAGTTATATACTCAACTTTGGATTCAGACCTTTCTTCTAACATTATATCACTTACTGTGTGTGATAACAGCTTCATCAAGCCTTCTTTAAAACCTGCCACTGGTGGCTGTGGCATTTAAGTGAGATAATGTTTATGATATGGTTAACTTGTAGTCACTCAGTAAATGGTCATTATGCTAATAAATGATTATTATGAGTTCCTATCTTGTTTTTTCAAGATTTCTTTGTCTAATGGTAACAAATTCAGTGTTCTGATAGTTTTGTAGTGATAGAAATAACTGTCCCATATTAATTATAGTATAAATACTGTAGTCTATAGTTATTTATAATCATAGTTCTGTTTCATAAAGAATTGGCTTTTCTTTTTTAAAGTAATTTTTTTCTTTATTTTTTTGAGACAGGGTCTCATTATGTATTGCAGGCTGGCCTTGAACTCACTATGTAGCCCAAGCCGGCCTTGAACTCACAGGGATTCTCCTACCTTAGCCTCTCAAGTGCTGGGACTACAGGCATGGGCCACCACACCCACCTTAAGTAATTTATAAAGCGTTTTATTATTTTAACTTCGGTTTTCTGTTTTCCATAATTTTAGATTTAACTTTAGAAGGTTTGAAAAAATTTAAAAATCTACAAAGAAAGAAAGGAAAAATATGATAAGTAGGTATTACTTGGTGTTTGGAAAAGCTGAAATGACTAGTTCAGTCCTCCCTATGTGTTTACATTGGGAAAAATTTATTTCATTGTAGCTGTTTAAGACTTTTCAGCGTGTTTTGACTCATTAAATTAGATGCATAGATAACACAGTTTGACAGTTGTTAGCATGTATGGTCTTTAAAAACTAGGGGATATTTTAAAGAAATACAGCAGAAATGCTAAATATTTTCATTGAGGTAAATATTTCTTCTCACCTAAAAATGATTAAATTATAAACATTTCAAAATGTATTTGAATTCAGTTGAATTTGACAATAAGAGAATATTGTATGGTCTGACTTGCATCTATTTATTTGCTTTGTTTGCAGTACTGTGGTTATAACTTTTAAAAATAGCTTGTTCAATTAAACCTTTTCTTTTTCCTGAAAAGTCTTAGTAGGCGTTGTCTAATGTTTACTGCCTCTTTAATTTTTATTATTCTGTTGCATTTGCAATATACAGGTGACATTTAAATTTTACATAAAAGTAGTTTTTCTTATATTATTTTTGTGATACTTAAAATATTTATATTTCTTTAAGGTCCTTATTTTTCTATTTCTTAAAAGCTCACATTAAAGCCTCTGCTTTATATGTTAGTTATTTTTCTTTCTTGCATGTCATCCATTAAAGATTAGCTGTGGAAGGTTGGAGCATGGAGAGATTATGAATGACAGAACAACTCCTGTAGAATAATAATCAGTTTTTGGTATTTAATGCTGTTTGACTTTTGCAGACACATTTCTTATTAACCTTTGGTACAAAGAGAAATCCAGGTTCCTGATATCTCATGGAGAAGATGAATTTGAGATCCTCTTCCAATTAAACTGAAATAAAGCCAATATTGGGTTTTAGCCAAAAGAACTCCTTAGTTGCTAAGTCTTGTGTTTATAAATAGTCTGTCTGTCTGTCTATTTATCTATCTATCTACCTATTATACTATGTTTTAGCATGTAATTCAAAGGTAAAATAATTTGCTTAGCTTACTCAAACTGACAGTGCAAGCATATAAACTGCCTTTTTCTCTTTAAACATAGATTTCTTTCTATGCACCCAAATATAGACTGGTACTATGTAAATAACAAAAAATATTATCAATCCTTCCTTATTAGAGGGAATGTTAATTTATTTTTGATAGAGAAGAGAGGATTGTCCAGAGGATCCCTGAAATTAACAATTTAAATTTGTCTTTTGAGGTTAAAATGTAAATTATGTTAAAATTATAGATGTGTAACCTATCATTATAGCAGATATATCAAGACAGCCCAACTAATTAAAATGGAAGAATAAAAACTGTGATGTAATAGCAAATGTTTACATTATTTCTTTGTTCAAAAATTGTTACTTTATATCATAGCTCAGATTATGTCAACTATCTAATGATTTAAAAGAACAAAAGTTAATTAATCCTATATATAAAAAGCATAGAAAATAGGGTCCTTACTTTTATGAAATAAAACTCATTACAATCTCATTTTTCTGTGTATATAACAGTGACCATGAATAAAATGTGATTGCCTTTCCTCTAATATTTGAATGCCTTAATAGCATTAAATTATAATGGAGTATTAAATATATATGCACATTTATTTTTTAATTTGTAAGAAAAAAAGGTTTCTAGAGTATGACTAGTAATTTCAGATAAAAAGAGACCAAGCTCTATGTAGTGGATAAAATAGTGATAGGATGTTGATTCTGACTTTGGCTACAGAATTCCGTGAATCAGGATGAGTTTTGACAAGTGTCAAGCCAGATAATATGAGAACAGAGTATGGCTAATTTTGTATCCTCTCTTCCAATAAAGATTTATTCTTTTTTCTGGAAAAACACAAATTGAGTGGATAGAGAATCTGTTGTGCAACAGTAACCTACAATTGGAAATATTTTATATGATTAGGCATACTGGAATTTAGCATTATAGCAAGTATTTGAGAATATATGTAATTAGTATATTTTACACATAAAATAATAAAACTTTAGGATGCAATAAGACATTTTCACATGTTTGATTAATGATTCCAAAGAGGAAATCATATTGGAAAAGGGTTAGGTAGCATTTACATTTCACATAATTTTCATACTGGTATCTATTAAAATGTAGTACAGCTTGTATAGTAAATAAGTAAAATATATGTTAAAATTATATTTTAAAAGCATAAGATTATTGATACTGATTTTAATACTTCAGGAATAGTAACAATATGTTAAATCTAATATCAATATTTTAAATATTTGTTAATAATGAACATACTTTAGAATGTGATTTTATATTATCTTTGAGTTATCTGTAGTAAGCAAATATAAATATGTGTAATTGAGGATATTATTTTATAAGTTCATGTTTTATAGTTTTGCTACTTAAACTTACAAAAGTTCATATAATTTCCTAATTAATCTTTAAGAGTTTCTATACTTCTGCATGTGAATTTATAAGAACTTTACAAAGAAAAGTTTGACAGTAGATATTAATGTAGATATTAATGTAGACTTTTAATGTAGTCTTATGTAGTTTTAAAATTTTTCCAATTAGATATGTGTGTACATGGAGTTTTGTTCACAGAAATGTTCATTACAGTGTTGTTTATACAGTGAATAGTTGAGGACAGTATAAAATGTAATATTAAGAATATCTTAGTGGTATAAAATATGGCCTATCCAAATGATAAAATTTCATGCACTTTTTCATATTTTTAAAAGAATATTATAGGATTTATGAACACATCCTATTTATTTTTATTATACACAAACTTAAAACTATGAAATACTTGTGGCTTCCAAATTTTTATGAGACTACATTGCTTTTTAATTTAAAAAAATTACAAAATAATTGTATAAAATGTTGAAAAATCAAATCCAGTTTTAGAAGAACAATCTGTTCTATAAAAGAAGTTCTGGAATAATAAGTGAGCATTGTCATGACAAAACAAATGTCAGACAACTTCAAGTAAAAGTTAATTTTCTGCTGGTGTGGGGCATTAGCCTCTATTTTAAAATTCCCAGTATCCAATTTATGCAAAGAAAGACATAATTTTAAAGATATTAAAAGACATAGTGTAATGTTTGTGGCTTTTGAATATGTATTTATATATAATTTATATATAATATATAATTTCATTATCACATTTGCTAGGAACACATTTAACATCATCATAAATCCCTCCAAAATGCTTATATCTCATGTGAAGCTGTAGTAGTAGATACTCAAAGAAACAGAAATTCTTTAATATTTAGTAAAGGTTATTCTTTTACTAAACTATTGTCTGTATTATGTATGTTGCTTAGAAATTTGGAAAATAAATTATACTGTGATTATTTAATATGCTAAAATCCAACTTTTCCCTCTCCTTAATTTTATATTTGCATAACTACCATGAGGATGTTGTTAAATGGATTCTTTTCCCTGAGAAATGTCTATCCTTCAAATTATGTTATTTAGAGACTCATGGTTCACTGTTTAAACTAGAATGTTTTCCAATATACTGTCTCACTTGGACTGTATTTTAAAAGTAGTTTGCAAAGTGTAGAATATGGGTTTGTCAATAGACTTGGGTTCTAAGAAAATATGTACTCTGCTTTGACTCAATAAACTCATACTTAGTATGGTTCAGCTTCTTCATATTTACTCTTGTCCATATTAGAAAACAATTAGCTTACTAAACAAATTTGAGTATTTGGTGGTAGGGGGGTAGGGGTGATCTTCTCTGAATCTTTCTCATTTGACTAAGAATTACAGGATATTTGATAACCATGTTTAAAAATGGAGATATCCAAATATTATTGTAAACACCCAATGATTTGTTTTACCTACAATATAAGTATTTTACTTGGTTGGCTTACATAGTAGCTAATAATATTTGTTAATGTAATTTAACTGCTGTGAACCTTTACTGAACAAATATTGAAATTTATTCAAGTCAAAGAAAGAGAATCTCTAATGACTTTTGTTAAAGCTTCTATTTAATAGTTAAGGAGAAAAGTTTGTATGACATACGAGATGCAATTAACAGTAGATTTTACATTTAATAAAAAGAAAGAAGCATGCGTATTTGCTTTATTCATTCCATCATAATTTGCATTAGAGCTGTGGGTGTTTAATGAGCAAATTCCAACTAAAATGCTATATTGATTTTCTAGTGAACTTTGTAATAGTCATCTACCTTGGAAAAGCTCAGTGTTTACAATTAAATTTTCTTTACAAAAAATGTTTGAGAGTTGCATATCGATGGTTTAAAAATACTGAATTCTAGAAAGAACAAGTTTTTTCATAATCAAATTTCACATGTAGTAGATGTTAAAAATTATTCAATAATACATTAATTTTAAATTTTTTATTTATAGATCATATAACCAGATTTTAAATGTGTCATTTGTATGTTTTCTAATTTAACATTAAAATAATTAAATGATAATTTCCTTGAAATTCATATATACCTCTGGATTTTAAACAGCATTATAATGAAAAACAATTTTTGGCCGGGGATTTAGCTCAGTGGCTCCGCTGCCTGCCTCGCAAGCTCAAGGACCCGAGTTCAATCCCCAGTACCAAGAAAAACAATTTTTTTTGTTTACACAGGACTGAATAAGTCCTTCATATAAAGCATTTCTTTTTTTTACTTTTAGGGACAGGAATAACTAGATTTATTACTAAAGCCCTATATATTTCTAGCCCTATTCCTTTTGTTAAATGCTACTGTATATAAAGATAAATAGAACTTGATCTGTCACTTTTAAACATCTTAGTCATGCTTTCTAGAAACAGTAGAAAGCCTGTTGGCATTTAAAATGTAATAATTAGCATTTTTACTATAATATGCTAGAATATTTCAGGTGATATATACATATTAATTTGTAATTATCTCGTTATTTTGCATGCTATTTGGCTTATAACTTAAAAGATTTTTATAATGTAAACATTTAAAAACATTTTAAATCATATTTTGTATTAATTCTTATGTAATTGTGATATGCCTATACAATATATAATGAGTTCTGAATAATTATTCTTTCAGTCTGTTTACAATTGTTGCCTGTCAATAAAGAAGATTAAAATAATAGGAATTTAGAACTGAATTTTTAATACAAATGTTCCTAATGAATCAAAATCACATTATTCATATGTCTGCGAATTAAGTCACAGTAATGCATCTAAAAATTTTTAATTTGTAGGTTGAGAATGTTAACAGTAATGTTAGAATGGAACTGACATTTATTTAGGATCCACTTTATTTATTTGGTCAAAAGCTTTTGTACATTGTCTAATTTAATTTTCCCTAAAACTACCCACAGTTGTATTACACCTATTTTATATACCTGAACTGTGGCTAAAATAATTTAATAAACTTACAGAAATAAGGTTGCTGAACTACAGTACCTTGAGATATCAGCCAAAACCCATAATCTTCTATATACTGTGCTGCTTTCTATACTATACAAAATGTATGTCCTTCCTCAAAAAAGACTGTAGAATTAGAAGGAAAAATTCATTTTTGTGTACTACATTCTGGACAGAAATTTCTTTCAAAATAGCAATGATTAATTGATATATGGTCAAAGAATAGTATAACCATAGACAGCCACATAGCAAAATGATGATATCTTGGGGTTGTGACAAAAACTATGAAAATCATGCTGAGAAGTATTGATTTTTCTAAAAGTTATGTTCATAACAATTTCCTAATTAAGCTTATCTTTATGATTAGAAGCATTTGATTTTATGCCTGTTTTTATCTAGTTATTCCAAACAAAATTTGTCATATAGTTTATCCACTTATCTGCTAATAAAAATTTGGTTATAGATTGTGCTGATTATAAATGAATATGCTATGAATATTTGTGTTCATTTTTGTATGGACATGTGCTTTTATATCTCTTGGTAAACCACCTTTATGTGAATAGCTGAATTTTATGGTGGGAATATGTTTAAATTTTTTAAAGAAATGGACACACTGATTTTATTATCTTACATTCTTACCAGCAGTGTATGAGATTTTAGTTCTTACACATTCTTGTCAATGCTTGATATGTACAGTGTTTAATTTTAGCCATTAAAATAAGTATGTTGTGGTTATCTCATTGTTTTAATTCGAATTTCTATAATCGAAAATGTTGAACACTTGTTCATGTGATTACTTTCCATCTGTATATCTGCTTTAAGTCTTCTGTCCATTTTTAATTGTGCTGTTTTTTTACCGAGTTTTGAGTTTTAAAACTTCTGTTCTGGATGCACATTTTTTATCAGATATATGCTGTCCGATCATTTTTCCAGCTTATGGCTTTATTTTCTTATCACTTTGTTTAGAATAGCAGAAATCTTTAGTTGAATTAGATTGGAGTCCAATCTATTCTTTTTTAAAAACGGGTCATTCTTTGTTATTATAGTTAAGAAATCTTTGGTTTAATTCTAATGCCACAGAGGTTTTTTCCTGTTTCCTTTCAAAAGATTTATAACTTTACGTTTTACATTTAGGTCTGCGATTCATTTTATGGAAAGCAAAATCAGTTTACCATTTAAAAAAATCAATCAACTGGAAGATGAGGCAGAGGGATCCCAAATTTAAGCCCAGACTAGGCAGCTTAGCAATTTATTTAGACCCTGTGTTAGAAAAGAAAAAAGAATTTTTTTAAAAGGGCTGGAGTGAGTGCAAAGGCCCTGGGTTCAATCCCTAGTGCCACTAAGGAAAAAAAAAAAATCAAAATTACCAATTTTACAAACCAAAAAGAGGAAAACCATATGATCTTAGATACAGAAGAGTATTTGAAAAAAAAAATCCAACAGTTTTAGTGAGCTTTGCTAATTGATATTTGCCAGTGACTTTATCAGATATAAATTGGTGAATTTGGGGTATTACATACATAATCTTGTATTTTCCTCTTAGTATCTTAAGTAATGTCACCTCATTCATGTATGTACTGATGTATATACATTTATGCATTCTGGCTTTGTCCTGATCAGTCCAACTAGAAATTTACTAAATTCACTGATTTCAAATGACTAATTTTTGATGTCCAAGGATCTTTATTAAAAAGTTTCAGTTATATTGGCTTCTTTATTATTTTCTTTATTATTTTCTCCTTTCTGCTTGATTGGGGTTTTTTAATTTTTTCCTAATTTTTTCAGATGTGAGCTTAGATGATGATTTGAGATCTATACGTGCATTTAATGGTAGAACTTTTTCTCTAGGAACTGCATTATCTTTCTCATATTTTGATGCATTTTCACTTTTATTGTCAGTTCAAAATATTTTCTAATTTTTCTTGGGACTTCTTTGATTCATGTTTTAGTTAGAAATATGTTATTTAATTCCAAGTGCTTGGAAATTTGTTGCTTTTATTTTTTTTTAGTTTTTATTTTATTAATACATGTTTACAGTACATACTGTTTACATTCCTTTCTTATTGTTATTTTTGATTTTTATTTTAATTCCAATATGGCCAGAAAACATCCTTCGTATGATTTCAATTCTTATAAATTTTTAGGCTTAATTAATGACTAAAGTTTTGGTGTATTTTGCTCTTTCGTGTGCACTTGAAAAGAATGTGTGTTTTACTGTTGTTGAGCAGTCTTTTATAAATATGTCATTTAGTTCTTGATTGATAACAGTGTTCGTTTCTTGTATCTTATTTCTTATTTTCTGTTTACTTCATCTATTAGAGTGCATATTGAAGTCTGCCAATATAATTAGTGACTTCTTTTACTCATTTGTCAGTTTTTCCTTCATGTATGTACATTCATATTTAGAATTTTTATATCTTTATATCATTAATATCACTCTATCCCTCCATCCATCTATCCATCACTATATCCATCTATTGATTTTCTTTGCTCTAACATGTACTTTGATAATAATTTAGCCATGTCAGCTTTATTTTTTATGTTTTCTCATCTTTTGATTTTTAATGTACTTGTATCATTATATTTGAAGTGACTTTTTTTCCAGTGTTGAATTCCCGACCTAAAAAGTGAATTTCTTGATATATATAATTGATCATCTTTTTAAAATCCAGTCTGATTATCTTTATCTTCAATTTTTGTGCTTATCTATGTGTGAGTTCAGGGGTATCATTTTATTTGTTTTTCTATTTTGTTCCCTATTTTTTAGTTCCTCAGGTTTTTTTTTTTCCCCTCTGTCATCTTTTGTATTATGTGAACCTGTTTTAGATTCCAGTTTCAATAATCAAATAGACTAATGTACATATATATATGACTGCTATATGGATTATAAAATATAATCATTCATATATATGTGACTGCTATATGGATTATAAAATATAATCATTCATGGCTTCCATATTTGTAAATATGTAACTTTTTACAACTTATTTAGAATTAATACTTTACCATTTCAATTGATATGTAGAAAACTTTATCATATTACGGGACCCCTTTCTTATATTACATTTGTGTACACTGAAAACACATCAGTATTAAATTTTTGCTCCAAACCATTTTATTGAAATTGGGACTAGTTTACTGTATTCACCAGATTATGATTTCTTTTGTTTTCCTTCATTTCTACAGTTCAGAGTTTCCTTCCATTGTTATTTCCCTTTTTTCTGAAGAACCTTTACGAGTTCTTTTTTGGATAGATCTGGTGTCTATGGGTTCTCCTACTTTTCCTTCAAGTAAGAATCAATCAATATGTCTCTCTCTCTCTCTCTTTTCATTCCTGGGGAATGTTTTTACAAGATGTAGAATTCTGGTGTAACAGTTCTTTATGTTCCTTAAAAATGTTTTTCCATTTCTCTCTGGCCTTCATGGATTCTATAGGGAATCAGTAGTTATTTGAATTATTGTTGTCATAAATAGTGCCCCCCCTTCTGCTTTCAAGATTTCTCCTTTGTCTTTAATTTTCAACAGTGGGATTATTTTGTGTCTGAGTGAATTTTTGGATTAATCTTACTTGGGATTAGGTGCTTTTATCTGTGGGTTTATGTCTTTTGCAACTTGGGAATTTCTTGAGCCCTTATTTCTTCAATTCTTTTTTCTTTTAACCACTACACTCCTCTATTTCAGAGAGTGTATGACCTTTGTTGTCATACAGTTCTGAGGCTCTGCTCGTTTTTTAGTCTTTTTTCCTTTAGTGATTCAGATCAAATAATTTCTATTCATTTGCTTCAAGTTCATTGGCTTTTTCTGTTTCCATTCTGCTATTTAGGTCATCCAATATGTTTTTTATTGTAATTTTTTTTAGTTCTAAAATTTGTTTGGTTTTTATAACATGTGTTTCTTTGTGTTTAATTTTAACTTTTGCTTCTAGAATGTTTACAAGTGATTTGCTCATTTATTGCAGTTTTATAATAGCTGCCTTAAATTCTTTTTCGGGTAATTTTGACTCCTTTGCCATTTAGCAACTCTTTTCTCATGCAAGTTGAGATTTGGAGAGGGGAGCATTTTCATTTTTATTTTTGTTGCTTGTTTTTTATTTCAGATAATTTTTATTTTATCTTGGACATTTTACATATTATCTTAAGAGATTCTGGTTCTTATTTACATTCTATTGATGTTTTAGCACACAGTTTACCCTTTTAGGTTCAGTCCTCTGACCTTCGGTGAGCAGTAATTCCAGTATCAGTCCTGATATCCCTTTTCTGTGCTCTCATAGTGGTCTGTCTAGAATTTGGGTGGAATTTTTTTCTTAAGCTTGCATCTCAAGGCCTTTGGAATGCTAATAAGAATCAGATTCATTCATGTACTGTTTAGGTTTACAGATAGCTTCTGGTCACAAGAGGTGGGTCACTGTGGCCTGACTTGGTGTTGCTTTCCTAAGATCCTTGCTCTGTACTATTTCTCCTTTGATTTCTGGACTTTTGTGGTTGTTCTTTTTGATCCTCTGGGTATGATCCTCTGTGTATGAACCTCTGACTTTTGTTATTAATTCATGGTATAAGGAACCAAGAGAAAAAAAAGGTTTACCATTTTCCCTGGGGTTCACCAAATGGAGAGAGAAGTAAGGTTCTTGTCCCTTACAGTTTTAGCTACTATGCTTTCTTCTTGCCAATAGCTTCTCTGTTGCTAATGCTTTCCTTGTGAGGTTGCCTTTGGGGCTAAACATTTGGAAATACAGTTAAAGAAGCAACAGATTTCCCCCAGTGTTTCTAAGCTCTTTGGAGTTTTCTCCAGCCAGATAGAAAATTAATCTTGTATCTTTGTATGTACCACAGTGTTCTCTGCCGTGGTTGGAGCTTGTTGTGGTTTATAGCTAGATGTTCCCCAAAGCTTCATGCACTCAGAGATGGCACTTGTGGAAGGTGATTGGACTTTGGCAGCACTACAGCTGGCTTCACGTTAGGAAGTAGGATCTGGTCACAGGAGGTGAGTCACTATGGCCTGACCTGGCAAGGTTTATCTGCCTCCTTGGCTCCACCCTTACTTTCTTTCTATTTCCTGGAAATGGTAAAGTGCACTGCTATTCCTCTGCTATGCCCCTCTGCCATGCCATTCCACCCTGGATCTGGCTGGCCATGTACTGTAACCCAGCAACAAGAAAATGACTAAGACAGATGGGGCCACATTGGCTTCAGGCTGGGGACCCCAGAGTAAAGTAAAGTGGCAGTCTCATGGCCATTTCAGTAGTGGTTTGAATTTTAATATTTTTAGGTTGAATGGCTGTGCCATGTATTCTGTCTAGATTTTACAATTGCCTTCAGAGAGAAAGTTTAGCGTGTTTACTGTATCTTACACAAAACTAGAACTGGGCTCTAAATAATGTTTTCCTTGAATGCTAGGACTTTTTTTTTTTTTTTTTTTTTTGCTTCAAAATCAGTGTGTCAGTAGTGAGGAATAATTGTTTTAATCTCCAAATTTTATAGACTATACTATTGAAAAATTGAGGAATGGCTTAGTAAATTCAGCTGTATTTTTTGTCCTCTTGTGTTTTAGTAAATGCTTAACTCTTAGGTTCTATTGTCTTACTCTTTTCTTATTAATGGAACCCATTTCTCTTTTTCATTTTTGTTGTCATTGCATTGGTTTAGAATTTTATTACTTCTCATCTGGACTGATGATGTAATGCATTAAGAAGCATATACAATCCAACCTGCAACTCCCCCCCACCAATCTTTCACATACAATCAGTATTCTAACATTTTGATGTGTCTCTTTAAAACACAAATCTGATTGAATTGTTCCTGTTCTGAAAGTCTTTGAATATGATATCCAAATTTGAGGTTAGTGTCTGTATTTATTTCTAGATAATTAAATGTTCCAGGGAATAGCTCATTATGAGAGTTATTGAAGTAAATTCTTAGATGACTGATATAGCCTCTTTGTTTCCACTCTTGCCCAACTGTTTCTCACCTAGGAGTCAGAATATTCCATTTCAAACATATAACCCTCTCATTTCCTCATTCAGAACTTCATAATACCTGTCATTATGCTTAAAGGATGTCTAAAATCTTTACTATGGCTTATAAGGCCCAGGATTAGCTCCCAGAACTCTCTCCCTCTAACACTTTACTCCAGCCACATGGGCATGGCTATTTTTTCTCAAAAACATCCAAGATCTGTCAATATTAATTCTCTGGCTTAGTATACTTTCATTATCTGTCTACTGAGAAAGAAAGAACCTTCATATGTGCCTACACGTGTATGTGTATGTGAGCATACATACACATATCACCTCTTCCTTTATTTTAATTTTCTGAAATGTCACATTTAAAAAGGAATACTCTTCCAAAAGAGCCTGCTCTATTTCTTACCTGCAAAATCATTCTCTCATACAGCCTTCTTTTTCAAAGCCTTCATTACTGAGCCCACCCATCGACCTACTTACCTACCTTTTGCATTTTCTGCCTGTCTTTCTCTCTACCATCTGTCTCCCTGTAATGAACAACGTATGTTTCAGGATGTTAAGGACTTAATAGAGTATTACATACATAACCCTTAAGACTAGATGGATGACTGACACAGAAGTTTGCTAAATGGTAAAGAGTAAATGGAAAAAACTAAATATACTCTTCTTTCTTTAGACTCAGTTTCTTGGAATTAGTTTTGCTCTGCCACTGCACATTACATTTTTATAGATATACACACAGTCATGAAAACTGTACAGTACATGTATCAGGATTTGTCTCTTCTACAACTTATAGTTTAAGTAATAACTATCTTGATTATTAACTTGTAACAAACCTTGAACATAAACTTAATGTTATATAAGCTAAAAGAACCTTTTTTTCTAAGTATATTTTGAGGTTTGGCATTACAAGTAATACTTGTTTCAGTGATCTGGTATTTAAGCTCTTTATCTAACATTGCAGTGATGTTTTAAAATTATGTAAGGGCTCAAGTATATTAACAGTTGAAATTATGCTTGAGAGATGACTATTTCTTGTGACTTCAAATTTCCCCATGTAGTGTACAAATCTGAGTGAAGCCATTTGTATCATGAGTATGTCGCCTGCCCTCGACAGATGTGCAGCACTGTACTGGTGCAGCTCTGCTCCTTTGATTCTTTCTGATCTGTTTCCTCTCCTCCCCTTAAGAGATCCCACTGAGGTCATGCCCATCCTACATTTGGTGTTTATCATTGTCATTCTTGTTTTATGATATTCATGAGTTGTATCTTTGAATAAATAGTAGACAGAATTGTTTTATTTTGCAACTTGCTATTTTTTGCCAGCATTTCATTTTTGAGGTTTGTTCATCTGTTCATAGTTAGTTCATTTTAAGTGCTAGGCAGCATTCCATTCTGAATGTATAGCAATTTATTTATTCTTGCTCATGTTGATAGACATTTGGGTTGTTTGTAAATTTGTGTTAGTATAAGCAATGTTACAGTAGATATTTTTATATATTTTCCATTTGCACATGTGCAAGAATTTCTGTAGGCTACAAAACAAATAATGGATTTGCTAGGTTACTGAATAAGGACATATTTAACTTTAATAAACCTTGCCAGATTGCTCATGTGGTTGTAGAAATGTATATGCATTATCTGCTATATATATGAGTTTCCTTTATTTCAAAAACTCACTTTTGTTCTTAGACTTTTTACTTTTGTAATTTTGAAGTGGGTGGGATATCTCAATTTAGCGGTAGCTATTAAAACTAATAATGTTTTATGAAGTAATTAAGTGATACTAATTCAATTGAATAAATGTCCCTTAAAATAACTGTTATTTTTTATTTTTGACTAATGTATGCATTTCTCCTTTATTTTCTTTGATTGATTATGGGTTATCTATTTTGCTAGCTCTAGTTGAAGAAGTGTATTTTGCAAAGAGGGAACGTGATGAAGCTATTATGTCTAGACTGCAGTTAGCCATTGAAGAGAGGGATGAAGCAATTGCACGAGCCAAGCATATGGAAATGTCTCTAAAAATGTATGTACACAATTAATGCAAAAATGTGATATTGGGGTAACTTATAAGATATATGTATTTTATGATTACATATTCAAAAATGTACTGATTCTTATTTGTTATATTAGGAAATTGCATATCCCCACAACTTTTGTCTAAAAACCTTTGGGATGCTAGTAATTTACCTGTTAGGCATAACAGTCAATTTAAAAAGGAAAGAAAAGGAAAGGAGAAGTGAGCAGAGGGGAAGAGAGGGACCGAAAGGGGAAGGGAGGGGAGGAGCATCCCTCTTAATATAGTTACTTTACTTCTTCATAGCTCTATTGTCCCTGTCCTTACCCTACCTTCTTGTGTGACTTTTCTCTTATCATGTCCTCTCATTATCAGTTGGTTGATTTAGTTCAGCCATTTGGGTCCTTTCACTGCTTTCTGCTTAATATCTCCATTCCTGTTTACAGAACACTATTACACTATTATGCTGCTTTCTGCTTAATATCCCTGTTCCTGTTTACAGAACACTAGAACTTATTTCAATATTTAGTACCTGTTATCCAAATTCTTTCTATCCCCACTAACCTTCCTAATCTTTGGTTATCACCCTTGTATTCTCTTCTTTGATATCAACTCTTTTAGCTTTCTTATATGAATAAGAATACAAAGCATTTATCTTTTAGTGCCTGGCTTATTTCACTTTACATAATGTCTTCCAGTGCCATCTATTTTGCTACAGATGACAGGATTTCCCCCTCCGCTCTGTTCTCCTGCTTTCCCTTCTCCTCTTCTCCCTTCTCCTTCCTTGGTTTTCTTTCTTTTGACTGTTCTATAGTTTGGATCTTGACTGTCTGCCAAAGGCACGTGTGTTGAAGGTTTGGTTACCAGCCAGCCCATGCCATATTAGGAGTAGTGGAAGCTGAAAGAGATGGCACCTAGTAGGTGGAAGTTAGCTCAGCAGGTCATGCCCTTAAAGGGGATATTGGGGCCCCAACCCCTTCCTCCCCTCCCCAGCCTCTTCCCAGTCACCTTAACATAAGCACCTTCCTCTACCACATGCTCCCTGCAAGTGCTGTGTGTTACTTTAATTTCAGAGTAATAGCTAAAATAAAACTGAAGAAAATCTTGAATCATGAAATATTTTCTCTCAATAAGAAATATTAATTCCTGAAAGACCCTTCTAATTTTAGGAAAAGAAACTGAGAAATATTACGGTATTAAAAGTTATCAAACTTTCCTCATGGAGTATTTCAATTAAGTAGTATCATTTGACTAACAGATAAGAAATAAAGACTTTAAAACATTTTTTTAAATTAGCATTACTTCAAACACATTTGTAAAATTAGTTCCTGTAACCAAAGTGCCCTCTGTTGTTTAATCATACTTTTATATTAAAAAGAATTGAATTACTGGAACTTTGATCATAGATGGTGGTTTTTTTTCCCAGATTCTTTATTATGTGGAATCCCTCAGTCACTGAATTTTATTTTCAAATAGCTTTTTTCCTTTTCACTTCATTCTTTTGTTTTAGCATCTTCGCTGTGTATTTTGTTTTATTGAATTCATGTTCTTTATGTACTCTTCTAAAATGCAAACCACTAATGGAGAGTTTTCTGCATTTCATTTTAAATCTGTCTGTGTGGCTCTAACAGAATAACTGAAACTAGGGTGTTTGTGTGTGTGTGTGTGTGTGTGTGTGTGTGTGTGTGTGTTTGCCATGTTAGGAATTAAACCCAGTGCCTTTCACGTGCTAGGCAAGCACTGTGCCACCAAACTACACTCCTAGCCCTTTTCCTTTTATTTAGTTTGAGATAGGGTTTTCTCTTCTTTTCTTTTTGTATTTTTTTCCTTAAATTCTTTTTTCAGTACATTTTAGGTATACAGTACATTTACATTTATCATTGGGTCCTTGTATCTGTACATGATGTATCTTGGTTCTTATTTTTTCCCCATTACCTGTCTTCACCCCCTCCACCCTTCCCTATTTACAAAGATTGTTTCTGTTTTTTCCTTTTCTCATAATTTTTCCTTTCCCTTCTTTCCTTTCCCCTTCCCCTCCCACTTCCCCTACCCCTTTGGACCTTTTCTTCCTATTTCAAATTATCAATTATTCATTTTAATCATTTTAATTCTTATTTACACTTCCAGTTTCTCATTTGACCCAGCTATCCCCCTGCTGGGTATCTTCCCAAAAGAATTAAAAGAATCACACCACAGCGACATATGTGCACCCATGTTTATAGTGGCACAGTTTGTAATAGCTAAAGCTTGGAAACAGCCCAAGTGCCCGTCAACTGGAAACTGGATAAAGAAGATGTGGGTTTGTTTTTTTTTATAAAATGGAGTACTACTCAGCCATAAAAACTAGAGACATTTATAGCTAAATAGGTGCATATTGAGGCCATATGCTTAAGTGAAATAAATAGGACACACAGGTGTAAATACCAAATAATTTTTCTGGTGTGAGATAGGGTTTTCTTAAGTTGCTTGGTTGGCCTCAAACTTGGAATCCTCCAACCTCAGCCTCCCTAGTAACTAGAATTACAGGCCTACAACACCATGCCTGGTTGTGACTGGGTGATTTGTAATGACCAGAAATTTATTGGTTATTTGGTTCTGGAGGCTGGGAGCTCCAAGAACAAAAGGCCAACATTTGCCAAGGACCTTACTGATATGTACATGATTAAATGGAGGAAAGCAGAAGGACAAAAAGAATCAGTGAAAAGGTAGAGCCCTCATGGCCTTATCACTTTCTAGAAAGTCATGTCTCAATAATGTGACTGACAAATTTCAATATGAATTTTGAAGGGAGAAAACATTCAAATTATAGCACCTTGATTTTTCTTTTCTTTTTTATTATGATCTTGCCTTTTTTGCATGATGATTATACTGTGTCTGGAATATTTTTAGTTCTGTCAGTGTGATTTACCAAGACTAACTTGGTCAAGGTCAATGTTCTATATTTCTCCACTGTAAAATTATTTCTATTTCATTTTTCACACTCTACTTCTTGTAAGCAAATTGATAAGTGCAGTCCATACTCAAGAATGTGGGTAGGAGTTTTTTGATCTCTACCTCTACTATAATTTGGATCTTGAATGTTCTCACAAAGGCCCATGTGAAAGGCTTAAGCCCCAGAGTGGTGTCACCGTGGGAAGTGATAGAACCTTCAAGAGGTAGAAGCTAATGGCAAATCTTGATGTCATTTTGGGACATGCCCTTGAAGACGATAGTGGGACTCTGACCCCTTCATCTTGCTGTCATTTGTTTCCTGGCCACAAGGTACAATTTGGTTTGCAAACAGAAGTGTGGCAAAATTTTGTTTTTGTTTGCACACTCTGCATTGAATGACAAACATGATCGCAGCCATCTTTCCCACACAAACACAAATATGACCATCTTTTCCAAAATCATAGAACAGATTAAATTTGTGAACTGAGATACTACTCTAAATGATTTTGTTCTACCAGGTACTTCTACCATGATGTACAGTCTTACCATAGGCCCGGTCCAAAATTATTGGGCCAAGTGATGACGGACTGAAGCAGTATGAACCAAAATAAACCTTTTCTCTATATAAATTGATTATCTTAGGTATTTGTTATAGTAATGTAAAGCTGACTAATGTAACCTACAGGAGAAAATATGTTGTATGTAAATTATTTGTAATTCTTTGTAATAGGAGATCTGTCTCTTCTATTTAATTATATTTTTATTTCAATATGGTCTCAATGACACTCATGTAATATTTCTGATTATAATCTAATACTGTATTATTTATTTTGTTGTTTGAATTGTTCCATCTTTGCCTGTTGAAATCTTCAGGTTAGCTCCGCTATGACTTTGGCATATCTCCATCTTTTTAATTTTTGAATATTTCTTTTTTTCTAGCTCTTTTGGCTTATATTTAGAATGTCATCCAAAACTCTCATATGCAGGTATTTTGGAAGATGATTGGATCATGGGGGTCCCATAGTTATGAATTTGGTGGCTGAGTGTGCCAGGAGGTATGGCCTTTGTTGAGGGCAGGTCACAGCGGGTATAATCCAAAGGGTGTATCTCCCTGTTTGGCTTCTTCCTTCTCTCCTGCTTCCTGGCTACCATGGCAGGAGCAGCTTTCCTCTTGCCACACCCTTCCAACATTCCATTCTCCCTTGTAGCCTACTCCCCATTGACTAAAAACATTTTTTTTTATGTGTTGCTGGGATTGAACCCGAGCTTCATGAATGGTAGGCTAATATGCTACCATGAAGCTATATCCCCAGCTCATCTCTCCTCCTTTAAGTTGTGGGTGTCAAATATTACGACCCAGTATCAATGAAAGTGACTGGGACAGATTTTATTATCAGAGAAGTGGGAACCCAATGTTCAGCTGTGGCTTGGGTACTGGTAATAGCTTTCAGCCAGGTCTACATTGAGAACAAAGAACAGAAGATGGGGGGAAAGATATAGAAAGTTTCCAGTTTTGACTTTTAGAAAGGAGTCACTTGCAAAGTTGGGGCCATGGACAGCATGATTGCTGAAAAGATTGACATTACAAAGAAGCCAAGTGCTTTTCATTGGGACAATAGGAAAGCTGGCTTGAAAGCATCTCAGGAATCCATAAGATCTCACCTTTTGCTGGTTTAAAGATGCAAGAGTGAAAGACTGCTTTGTTAAGAGAGGCTGAGGAAACCCAGCTTACTCAAGGCCTCTATAGCAAGGATACAAGGGGGATTAGCTACTGCCTGAAGTGGCACAAGCCTTGGCATCATCCATATGGTCCTGGTTTTACAGGCTTGCAGAATGTCAGAGTTGTGGGGTCAGGGAGCCTTCTGCCTGTATTTCAGAAAGCCTGGGAGACACAGCATGCCTCTGAAAGGGTGCTGTGGGAAACTGTGAGAGTGAAGCCAAAAGTACAGTAGAGGCCACAGGAAGTTGGAGATGCCAAGAACATAGAATGTCTGCTGAGAAAAACAATGACAAGGAGGGAGAAAACATCCTCAAGAAAGACCACGAGGGCTGCAACTGGCAGTGTTATAGGAATGTATCCACCCAAGCCCTTTTAAGCTCACATCTTGCCACACCTTACCCTGGATTCTTGGCACAGACCTACAAGGTATAATGCTTGCCCAAATGGGTTTTGGTCTTGCTTTGGTCACACTCCTTTCTATTCTTTCTCCCTTTTGAATGAGAATGTTTACCCTGTGCCATCGTATGTTGGAAGTGTTTAACTTTTTAAAAAAATTTTACAGGGGCTTACATTTAAGGGTTTACCTCGAGTCTCAGAGGGGACATTGGACTTGGACTTCTCAGCAGTGCTGGAACTGTTAAAACTGCGGTGACTCTTAGATACGTATTTTGTGTAAAGAGATGCATGCAGGTCTTCTGGGGGCCAAGGGCAGAATATTATGGTTTATATCTAGAATGATCCTGAAAACTCTCCTACACTCAGCAGGGCTTTGGAAAGGTAGTTGTATCATTGGGACACTATAATCAGTGGTGTCCCAGTCTATTAATGAGTTAAGCAGCTGAATGTGCTGTCAGGAGGGGGATCCTATTTAGTCAGGTCACTAGGGACATGAACTGGAAGGATTATAGCTTCTTCCTTGGTTCCTCTTTTCTGTCCTGCTTCCTTACCACCATGATATGAGAAGCTTTATGCTGCCAGATCCTTCCACCATGCTATTTCTCACTTGTAGCCTGCTGACCGTGGACTGAAAATATGAGCCCAAATAGTTCTGTCCTTCTTTAAGTTGTGGTTGTTGGGTATTTTGTGCCAACTACAAGAAAGTAATTTAGACATTAGCACTTAGAAGATACTTGAGGGTCACGTTGCATAGAAATTTGTACAGGTAGTCCTCACCTCTAGAACCAACCATTCCTCCAAGGGTTTTATTTCTTCATATTATAAAATGGTATTAGAAATAAAGATCTGGATGCCAGGTGTGCCCTTTGTTTCTGGAGTGCGAATACTCATGATTTCTCTCTGAAGTAGGAAATGTGTGAATACTAATTACTGCATGTGTGTGTATACTAGTATAACTATACCTATATTCAACTGAACATTCGTTTATTTTGAAATCTAATCTAGTATAACAGTTCATTATAGTTTCCCCCTTTCCTCATCTCTCTCAACCATGAGAAACCTTGCTCCCACCAAACACCATCAATTTACCTATTTGTTCATCTACAGTATATATTATGCATTTTTCAGAGCCATTAACACATGCTTCCATGAGATTTTACTCTGTGTGCAGTTCCTGTAGCCTTACAGTTCCCAATCTTACTTAGTTGTCTTCATTCCCCCAACTCTACCTCTTGAAGTGAGGTTATGCCAAATTTTTTTAAATGTAGTTTTATCATAGTCTGCATTCTATCTTATGATCCTTTGACCTCCTGCTTATATTTTATTTGTATGTATTAAAGTTCACTCTGTGTTACAGACATAAGTTCTGTGGGTTTCAGTAAATGCATAATGTCATGTATCCAGAGTAATCCCACCACTTAAATATCCCCGGTCCTTCCTCTAGTCAAACCTACTCACTGTTTCTTCAAACCTGTGGCATCAACTGACATGTTTTCTGCAACTAATAGTTTTTCATTGCCTGGAATGTCATATGAGTAAAATTATACTTCTGTTGCCTTTTCAATCTGGCTTCTTTCACTTATCAGAATACATGTATGCTGATGCAGAAACTGAACCTTGTTCTTTTTCCTTGTTGAATAGTATTCCATCACTTATTTATATATATAAAAGTTTGGTTATTTATATATATAAAAGTCTGTTTTTATTTTTTTTTTGGTACCAGGAATTGAACTTGGGACCTTGCGCTTGCGAGGCAGGTGGTATAAAAGATATTTTGCTTGCCTCCAGTTTGAACAGTACTTAATAAAACTGTAATAAGCATTTGTGTACAGAGTTCTACCTGAATATAATATTTTCATATCAGTTTAGTAAATGAAGTAGCATGATAACAGATTCTTGTGTTAAATCTATTTTAACTTTATGAGAAACCACCAACACTGAATTAGAGTTCCTGTTGCTCTGCATTCTTGCTCACATTTAGAACCATTGCTTTTGTTTTGTGTTGTTTCTTGTATTTGATAATACCTATTGTAATAGGTTTGTAGAGTTACGTCAATATGTTATTTACATTTTCCTGATGACCTAATTTTGAACGTATTTTATGTTGTTTTTTATCTGTGTATTGTCTTTTGTAAAGTGTCTATTCAGATGTTTGATCAGGTTTTATACTAAATATTTTTCTTTTGGTTTAAAAGAGTTATTTATATTTTAGATAGAAGCATTTTAGCAGATAAGTGGTTTGCATATATTTTCTTCCACTCCATATCTTGTCCTTTTTTGTTTTGTTCTGTTTTTGGTACCAGGGATCGAATTTGGGACCTTGTGCTTGCAAGGCAGGTGGTGAAACCACTGCACTAAATCCCCAGCCCTCTTGTCTATTTTAAAAGTCTTTTAACAGTATGATTAACAGAATACAACTTTTGAATTTTGTAAAACGTGGCTTAAGTTTGTTTGGTTTTTTGTTTTATAGTTGTGCTTTTTGTATTGATTCTAAAACTCATTGCCAAATGAAAAGTCACACAGATTTTCTCCCATATTTTCTTCAGCTTGTAAACTCTGTGTTTACATGTATATCTGTGATCCATTTGGAGTTGATTTTGTGAATGGTATGACGTATATGTGGAATTCTTTTTTATTTTGTATGTGAACATTCCTTTATTCTACTCCAGTTTATAGAAAAGACTATCATTTATCTATTAAATTTCTTTTTCCCTTTGTCAAAAATAAGTTGGCCATATTTATGTGGTCATATTGCGGATATGATATTCTGTTCCACTGATATATATCTGTACCCAGTTGCCAGTATCAGACAGTCTTGATTACTTGAGTTTATATTAAGTCTTGAAATCAGACTTCAGTCCTCCAAACTTGCTCTTTATTACATACAATTCTTTTGACTGTGTTAGTACCTTTGCCTTTAGATACAGATTTTAGAATCAATTTGTTTATATTGCATAAGTCTTTACTAGAATCAAATTTTTTATATATACTTTCAAAGTATATATCCTTTTTAAATTTTCAGTTATGCATCTTTTAAAACTTTAGACATATGGAAATGATTGATGTTTAAAGAGATGGAGTTATTTTTCTTTTTTATGTTAAATTCTTTTATTGGTACATTTTAGGTATACAACACAATTACATTTCTCATTGGCAATTGTACCTTTACAAAATGCATCTTGTTTCTTATTTTTTCCCCATTCCTAGCCCTCCCTTCACCCCCTCCACCCTTCCCTATTTATAAAGACTTTATTTCCATTTTTTCCATTTCTCATCATTTTTCCTTTCCCTTCTTTCCTTTCCCCTGCCCCTCCCACTACCCCTACCCCTTTGAACCTTTTCTTCCTATTTTGCATTATTGATTATTCATTCTAACCATTGGTACATTTTAGGTATACAATGTAATGACATTCATCATTGGAAATTTGCACCTTTACATAATCTCTCTTGGTTCTTATTTTTCACCCTTGCCCAGCCCTCCCTTCAACCCCTCCATTCCTCCCTATTTACAAAGATTTTGTTGCTATTTTTCCATTTTCTCATATTAATCCCATTCCCTTCTATCCGTTCCCCTATCCCTCCCACTTCCTTCCCCTTTGCCCCTTTTCTTCCTGTTTAACATTACCTATTATGCATTTCAGTCCTTATTTACACTTTCAGTTTCTCACACCAGAGAAACTATTTGATATTTATACGTATGTGTCCTATTTATTTCACTTAAGAGTATCACCTCAATGTGCATCCACTTAGCTATAAATGTCTCTAATTTTTAATTTTTTATGGCTGAGTAGTACTCCATTTTATTTAAAAAACCACATTTTCTTTATCCAGTCTCCAGTTGATGGGCATTTGGGCTGCTTCCAAGGTTTAGCTATCACAAACTGTGCTGCTTTGAACATGGGTGCACATATATCACTGTGGTATGATTCTTTTAATTCTTTGGGGAAGATCCCCAGCAGTGGAATAGTGAGCGGGGTTAAATGGGACTTCCAGTCCTAGTTCTCTGAGGTATCTCCATACTGATTTCCACAGTGGTTGCACCAGTCTACACTCCCACCAGCAGTGGAGCAGGGTTCCTCTTTCCCCACAGCCCCGCCAGCATTTGTTATTGGTTGATTTCATGATAGCAGCCATTCTTTCTGGAGTGAGGTGGAATCTCAGCGTTGTTTTCATTTGCATCTCTCGAATGACCAGTGATGTTGAACATTTTTTCATGTATTTATTTGCTATTTCTACTTCCTTGTCTGAGAAATGTCTCTTCATTTCAGATGCCCATTTTTGAATTGGGTCTTTAAATTTGGGAGGTCTGATCTTTTGAAGTTCTTTATAGATTCGAGATAGTAGACCTTTTTCTGAGGAAAAGCAGGTGAAGATTTTTTCCCACATTGTGGATTGTCTCTTCACACTGCTGGTGGTTTCTCTTGCTGTGCAGAAGCTTTTTAATAAGAGGAGATCCCACTTGTTGATTGTTTGTGCTAGTTCACGGGCAACTGAGGTTTTGTTAAAAAAATCTTTTCCTACACCGATGTCTTCAAGAGTTCTACCTAATCTCTGTTCCAACTGGTTCAGAGTTTCTATTTTAATATTTAGATCTTTAATCTATTTTGACTTTAGTGCATGGCGAGAGATATAGGTCTAATTTTAATCTTTGGCAAGTTGAAACCCAATTTTTCCAGCACCATTTATTGAAGAGGCTATCTTTCCTCCACTGAGGGTGTTTGGCTCCTTGATCAAAGATGAGATGGGCGAGTGTGTCTGGCGTTGTTTCTGTATCTTCTAATCTGTTCCACTGGTCCTCAGGTCTGTTTCTTTGCCAGTACCATGCTGTTTTTTTAATCACAGCTTTGTATTATAGTTGGAGATTGAGGATTGTGATACCCCCTGCCATGTCTCTGTTACCTAGAATTGCTTTTGCTATTCTGGGTCTCTTCTTGTTCCAAATGAATTTTTGGATTGTTTTCTCAAGGTCCATGAAGTATGCTGCTGGGTTCTCAATTGGAATTGCATTAAATCTATATAGCAGTTTTGGAAGTATGGCCATTTTCACTATATTAATCCTTCCTACCCAGGAGCAGGGGATATCTGTCCATTTTCTTATATCCTCTTCTATCTCTCTTTTCAGAGTGCTATAGTTTTCAGAGAAGAGGTCTTTGATTTCTTTTGTTAGGTTGATTCCTAGGTATTTCAGTTTTTTGAATGCTATTGTGAAAGGAATTATTTGCCCTATTTTTCTCTCAGTGAGTCTGTCATTGGTGTAGAGGAAAGCTATTGATTTTTGTGTGTTGACCTTGTAACCAGCTACTTGACTGAATTTGGTTATTAAGTCTAGAAGACTTTTGGTGGAGTTTTTGGGGTCTTCTATATAGAGTATCATGTCATCTGCAAATAATGACAATTTGACTTCTTCCTTTCCTGTCTTTATTCCTTTTATTTCATTCTCTTGTCTAATTGCCATGACTAATGTTTCCAGAACTATATTGAACAAGAGTGGTGATAGTGAACATCCTTGTCTTGTTCCTGATTTTAGTGTGAAGGATTTCAGTTTTTGACCATTTAGTATGATATTGGCTGTTGGTTTTTCATAGATGGCTTCTATCAGTTTGAGGTAAACACCATCTATTCCAATTTTTTGTAGGGTTTTTATCATAAATGTATGTTAGATTTTGTGAAATGCTTTTTCTGCATCTATGGAGATAATCATAAAGTTTTTGTCCTTGGCTCTATTGATATAGTGTAGTACATTGATTGATTTGCATATATTGAACCATCCCTGCATCCCTGGGATGAATCCCACTTGATCAAGGTGTATGATCTTGTTGATGATGTTCTGCATTCTGTTTGCCAGTATCTTATTAAGGATTTTTGCATCAATGTTCATTAGTGAGATTGGCCTATAGTTCTCCTTTTCGTTTGGGTCTCTCTCTGCTTTGGGGATCAAGGTGATGCTTGCTTCCAGGAATGAATTTGGGAGTATTGCTTCTCTTTCAATTTCACTGAAGAGTTTAAACAGTAGTGGCAGCAGTTCCTCTCTAAATGTCTTGTAGAATTCAGTAGTGAAGCCATGGGGCCCGGGCTTTTCTTAGTTGATAAGTTTTTAATTACATTTTCAATTTCACTGGTTGATGTTGGGTTGATTAGAATTTTTAGGTCTTCTTCGTTCAACTTTGGTAATTCATATGTATCTAGGAATCTGTCCATTTCTTCTGTGTTGTCCATCTTATTGGCATATAGGTTCTGGAAGTAGGTATTGATGATCCTCTGGATTTCTGCTGGGTCTGTTGTAATTTCACCCTTTTCATTCCTAATTGCATGGATTTGGGCCTTTTCTTTCCTTTTTCTGATAAGGTTGGCTAAAGGTTTGTCAATTTTGTGATTCTTTCGAAGAACCAACTCTTGGCTTCATTGATTTTTTTGTATCATTCTCTTAGTCTCCATTGCATTGATTTCTCCTCTGATCTTTATAATTTCCTCCCTTGTATGAGCTTTGGGGTTGTCCTGCTCTTCTTTTTCTAGAAGCTTGAGGTTCAGCATCAGGTTGTTTAATTGGGCTCCTTCTGTTTTCCTAATATGCGTATTCACTGCTTTGAATTTCCCTCATAAGACTGCTTTCTTTGTGTCCCATAGTTTCTGATATGTTGTATTGTCATTGTCATTTAATTGAAGGAACTGTCTGATTTCTTCTTTAATTTCCTCTGTGACCCATTGGTTATTCAGAAGTGTGTTGTTCAATTTCCACGTGTTTATGAAATTTTTTGAGTTTCTTTTGCTATGGATCGATGGAGTTATTTTTCTGATTTGCCTTTTGTTTCTACTGCACCTCATAACGATGTACAAATACATATTATATTGCAATAAATAGTTTTTAAAGTTTAGAAATCTTCTTTGAGGATTTGTATATACTCTTATGTTCAGTTTATCTGCAGCTAAATAATGCTCTAATATAATTATGTTCACTGATTCTGTTACGTAGTCAGTCACCCATTCTACTCATAAGATTTGCTTCTACATAGATTTTTCTGTTTTTTTTAAAAAATCAGTTTACTCTGCCAAAGATGACAAATCAATTTTTCATCCAGCATCACAACTCTTGAGGTAGAAGATATTAATGTTCAAAGATGGAAAAGATTTGGGCACTTGATACTTGACTAAAGACTCAAAGTCAATAAAGTCACATTGTTAGAATTATGTACCTCAGATTTACTAAGGCCACTCAAATTTAGCACATATAAAATGAAATTTATTCATTCATTCTTAAAACCTTATCTTCTTCCTTAATCCCCTATCTTGATCAGTGACTCAACCAACTACTTACATATCCGAACCAAAACTTCTTTCTTAGAAAACCTATTACATCGATCTTAGTTTTGTTCATTCTGTCTCTCAGCTGATATATCTTAACAAATCCTGTCTTTCTTCCTAATGTTTTATCCTCCATTGCATATCTTCTTGAATTTGTACATTTATTTTTACACTTTTTATGACTGTGTATTGAAATTAGTGTTTCTTCAGGCAGAGCCATTTTCATTTTGTTCTCTGTAGCATTTGTGTTAAGAGAGGAATGGGAATGAGAGAAAAGAAAAACACGCAATCCTCAACTTTTTCTTTCAATTAATCAATTCCATAAATATTTATTGAATATGTACTAATATCAGGTACAGTGCTAGTTGCTGGCGAGTTTCAGCATTATGACCCCAGTTTAAAGAACATGATCTAGGGCCGGGAATTTAGCTCAGTGGTTTCATTGCCTGCTGCGCAAGCTCAAGGACCCGAGTTCGATCCCCGGTACCAAAAAAAAAAAACATGATCTAAATAAGTAAACAGATACTTGAAACAGTATTAATTGGTACAAGGATTATTTGTTCCTAGAAACAGTTTATAAAGGAGCTTCTACTGTATTATAGTCTAGGAGAACAGATGGGTGGGAATTAAGAAAGGCCATTTATATTAACCAAAAACAACAACAAAAGGAGTAGATATCAGCATAATGTTATATGCTACTGTGGAGGTTCCTTTCTCTTCAGTTGAGTCTGTAGCTTTGGAACTTTCAAGAGATCACTTTAGGCTAAATTTTAGACTTAGTTCATAACTAAGTTTTACTTTACTCAAGGACATATTTGGAAGGATTAAATATAAAATGTAATTATATAAATTATTTCTGTTCCTTATATCTTCCCTCCTGTGATCTTCAAATTCTGTGTCTTTTTTCCCCATCTCCTTTGCCGCTTCTGACCTACTTAGTATCTCTCTATTATAGTGTGTATCTCATCTTATTCAACTGTTTGTTTGCCTTCCCTTTACCTCTTGAATTTCCAATGCTTGCTTTTTTTCTTTCTTTTTGGCTTCTGTGTAAGACTAGGAAAAAAATAAGGATCCAACAAGTTAAAATGAGTCACAAATACAAATGTACACATACTTGTGTATGTACATTTGATCTCCTGAGATGTTGACATCTTTCTTCAGTCTCTTTTATTCTTAGGTTTTTTAAAAAACATTAATTTTGGCACTGTGTAAAAATGAGAATAAAAGCAAACAAGTCAGAATTTTCTGATTCACTGATCAGTAGTTCTTTGTTCTTTGAGGTTAGGGTTTTTCTTCTTACTATTGAACAAGGTGACTCACTATAGGTTCAGAAAGGAAAAAGGTGAAACTGACTGATTGAGGGATAAATCAAGAAATGTGACATTTCATGCATGGGTCTTTTCACTTAGAGTGCAAGTGCAAGATTGTCAGTCAGAATTTGCCTCGTATAGAAAATCAATCAATACTTGAGCTTGGAGACATTTACATCAGCAAAATTCTTACTAATTATCATGACTTTGTCAAGTTAGACTGTAGTGGGTATAATTTAGAGTTTACGCAAGATTTAGATTCTTTTATTTTATTTTTAAAAATATTTTTATTAGTATATGTTTACAGTACATAACAATTACATTCATTATTGGGAAGGAGGTACATGTATATAACAACATCTTAATTTTTTTTTACATCCCCTTCCCTTTCAACCCTCCCTCCTGCCATGTCTTGGTCCTCACGCCATTTTCAAAAGAAAAAAAACCTATGTAAGTTCTTCCAAATGCAGAAAACCATATTTTGGACAACAGTGAATGACAGTTGCTTTAGCCTTTAATATTATTCAAGACTCCCCCCTCAACCAATTTTTGAATTCCTAGGTTTGTATATTATTATAGCAAGCTAAAAATTTAGAATTTGCACTTTATAATTTGTGTGATTGCCCCTCAAAATATATAACATGTAATGGTTTGTCGTTTTCTGATACATGAATTTGAACTGGTTTTTGGTGAATCTAACATTTTAAGTCTGATATATGGATCATGAGTGAGCAAAGTAAACCACTTAGTATAAGTCAAAAGAATACTTTCTGAAAACAGTAACTTGGATATCTTAACTTTTTAGTATATTTTCAAAATAATTGAGATTGTGTCTAGAATGTATATAATTCCACTAATATCCATCATAGATTTTCTATTAATTTATTCAATTTTGTGGTTGCCTAAATTATAGGCATATTCTCAGATGTTGTTCAGAACTTCTTTCTTTCCCTTTAATGCATTTCCTTCATCTATAAGTACTATGCCTCTTATGAGACAAAATGCATTTATAAGGGAAACCAATTTATTTTCTTTGTATTTTAGTTGAATAATTTCATATGTGAAAACAAGAAAACAGTCATCTGAAAGAGTGGTCCAATTTTGGTCAGCCTTTCTATGTAGTATATTTGTTTTAACAAATAGTGATTCTCAGGTTAGATTTAGTGTAATTATTTGTCATTGCTTTTGAGGGAACATAGTTAAACTTTGTAATAAAAATACTTGCCATGTTTTACTTGTGATGGTGTCCAAAAGAGAGGGAATACAGTTTGTGATAAGAATTGAAAGTCTAGGAATAAATATAATGATGAGTGTGAGTGCTTCTATCACTGGGGAACTTTCTTCATCTAAGCACATATGAACAATTGATCCTTGTAGTCATATATAGCAGTAAACATTAATAACTTAACAGTCTGAAGTCAGTGCAGAAGATATAGAGCATTATTGAAAGATGGAGTCGAGCAGGTGGCACTTTAATATGTTCAGTGTCATGGTTGACTCTAAAGACTAGTCGAACGACTAGTTCTAAAGATTTAAAAAGCGAACTCATTTTGCTGCACTAAGGAAATGCTACTGATCAGGCTTTCTGTGTCTCTTTTTTCTAGGCTAGAAAATATTAACCCTGAAGAAAATGACATGGTAAGCCATTCTCTGAGGAGATTTCTTGATGTCAGTCTTATATCTTAGAGGCTTAAGTTCAATTGAGTGGGTTTCAAGAACTAAGATGTGGGAAAAAGAAGAATTGACACACTAATAATGTACATCTTTGCTGCAATATGAAAATTCAATAACTTCACTCAGTCAATTTACAATTCACATGTGCCTATTAATTAAAACCCTATATTAAATAAAATATATTAAAACTTCATGTCTGACTAACATATAATGGTGTTGGTAGACATTACAGGAATTACTGAACAGAATAAACAATGCAGACACAGGGATAGCTATTCAGAAGAATGGAGCTATAATTGTGGATAGAATCTACAAGACCAAGGAATGTAAAAAGAGAATAACTGCAGAAGAAATGAATGCTGTGATAGAAGAACGGGATGCTGCTTTGTTTCAGGTAATTCTGCATGTATCCTGAAAAGCATATACTTAACATTTTTTATATTTTATTTAACCATTAAAGTGATTTTTGCCTATGTAGTCTTAATTCACATTAGTTTTTAGCACATAATTAATAGCACAATAAGCGGATATATTAAAATAATTATAAAGCCATTCAAAACACATACCTTCATTTCTTTATAAAATTTATTGCATCATTGTTTAGTAAAATACGTGCTTTATAACATGTTAATTATTATAAAAATGTAATTATATTCTTTAAAATAATCACTTTTATATGAGATTCCTTACTCAAGTAGCAGTTTTGTGAGGACTGTGAAAATGTCTTTTTTTGCTGGTTTATTCCAAATGCCTAATTTACTGGCTTTTAGTAAATGTTATTTAATGGGTCAAATTATTAGTGTACTCTTTATTTTTGAAATAAATTGGACAACTTCTAAGAAGTACCTTGGAAGACAAATTA
>NW_028258405.1:41998-89114 GCF_053883595.1 Heterocephalus glaber
GCCCTCAGTGATGGGAGCCGTGACAGACAAGAAGCTCCCCACAAAGCCACACTGACTCCTCCTTCTTGGGCCACACCTGGATTCCATGGCAGCCTTCTCTGTGTCTACATGTCATGTTTGAGCTCCCTGCAGGATGCCTGGATGTGGGTGTAAAAAGCCCAGCCTGCCACCTTTCTTTGGTGGCCTGGAAGCCATCTCAGAAGAAGCTTCCTGGGTGGAACAGCCCCCTGGTATGTTGGAGTCCTTGAGTGACCAACAGAGGATGCAGTACCCTGGTGACCTAGAACCTGTGAAGTGACAAGGTGAAGGCAGTCTAGAGCCAGTCACTGCACTCCTGGGGGGGGTGTCCATCCCTCCCCACAAAGCACGGCACCTGTGACTGTCCCTTCTGTACCTTTCAGCCTGGCTAGGAGCCCTTAACTTAAATACCTCTCCCTGTCTAGCAGGACACTGAGGATGTTCATGTCTTTGTTTAAAAAAATCTCTGTATGCACACGACTTATAGAAACTGCAATAAAAAATTGACCAAGTTTGGCCTCAGATTTCAGTAGGACTGTCAGGCTGTGCCCTGGTTGGGGGGGGAGCGCTGCTGCTTGTTCTCCCAGCTGCTCTGGGTCTGAGTTTCCCAAGGGGCTCAGACTGGACCACCAAGTCCATCCCTGGATCGTAGCTCCCTTCTCCATTGCCTGGATGGTGACTCTGTTTCCCTGGAAGCCTCTCGTAACCAGCTGCAGATGGAAGAGAGGCTGAGAAGGGTGGGCACCACCCAGGTCCCATCCTGGCAGCAGGCGAGACCAAGGTGTGGAGCCCAGGCTGTGGCAGCTCAGGATAATACGGGACAGAGAAGTGGAGGAAGGGACAAGGAACAACAGTTCCTGGAATGAATGAAAGGTCAAAGTTATGGGACCTAGAGAAAGCCTGTGAATGACCCCTACATGGGTGACACAGCCACTCCAGCGATCCTTGTCACTTTGAAAAGGTGAGGGCAGCATGGTCCTCACTGGCCATCCTGTTAAATCCATGCTGAGTGAAGTCCAAAGTCTGGCCTTTTTCTACTTGTGCGAACTTTACAGAAATTCACCTGCAAAGCTGAAGGCAGCCTGCAGGGAGAAGGGGGCAGATGGGAGCTGCCATTTAATTAATTCTCAGGATGGATTAGGGACAACTGGGCAGCCTGGACCCGGCCCCTGGGAACCTTCCTGAGGTCCTCAGAGCCCCTTGTTGGGTTCCCATGCCTGTGTGCCCTGGTCCTAGGTGGTTGGTCACGAAAACAGTGGTGCATGTGCTGGGCAGTAGGATGCCATGTGCTACACAGCACTGTGAGGATCACACTTTCTTCTCTGGTGAAATGCAGGGCATCTGCTGGAATCACCTGGGCTTGTGACGGTGTGGGTCCTGGCAGGTGTAGCACAGATATGTTTCAGACTGGAGCATCTCCCAGATGACAGACTCTTATTGATGAGCAACAAAACCCAATACCTTTTGATAATAAACCAAGACAGAATACATTATGTTCAGTTCAGAAACAGAGATCTCTTAATTAAAGGTTTTTGTGCCATTAGAGATTGGGCAGTGGAGATGGGAGTGAACAGGGGATTCTGCGGATTTCCGGGTGAGGGGCAAGAGCAGCGGCAGGATTCTGGGAGGACACTTGGATCATCTGGCTGGGAGGTGGTGACACTGTGTACGGACACTGAGTGGGACATTCTACTGGCTGGGAGGTAGGTGCATCCGTGGGCTGCAAGGTATCTGTGGCATGGAGACACACTTCGTGCTCTGTGGAAGGCAGATGCTTGGCATACATGGTGGCTGTGTAAGGTGGTTGGACTTCCTGCTGGGTTGGCGGCAGATCTTCTGGTCACAGGAGGCCTGCTCACAGTGGGGACTGATCAGGGTGCTGTTGGTGTACCTCCCCTGAAAGGAAGAGGAGAGGAAGATCACCAAGATGCCAGTGGGAGTTAGGCCAGAGGCTGCAGGTGCCAGCTGAAGGGGATGAAGTCTGGGCCCATCGGGATGGGCAGTGTGGGCCTTCCTTGTCGATGCTGTGAATCAAATCCAACCACAATCAAGATGGAGTCACTTGGGTCAAGTACTAATAAAAATGAAAATTAAAGTAGATAAAGCTGAGAGTTTATGAAGAAGGGCAACTCATGGATGGTTGTTGGAGAAGCACAATTGCAAACGTCTCTGCCAGGACCACAACTTTGAACCAAGGCCACCACAAAGCTTTCAAATCAGTGGGTTTACAAATACACAGATTCACAGCAACCAGTAGGCCCAGATGCTGAAGGCTCTTCCCTTTTTAAATCCCTTATACTGAAAAATACTGCTACAAAGACATCTATACATTAACTGTACAGCCAAGGCCACCTTTGTTATTGATCCTGTAATACCCTTTTATGAATCCTTGCAGCCAGGGAGTCTTGGTTCAAAATAACTACATAGTTGTTGTTTTGCCTTTCAAGTTCCCCTCTGCTTAGCCCTTTTAATAAGCCCGTGGTTTCTCCTGCTGTGCATGTTCCCACTGCCATGCTCTGCATCACCCCAATAAACTCATCATCACTGGAGAGTCTCTCATGGTTATTTAGTGTGGTATGTTTGGTGTCAGAAGTGGGATGTGAGAAGAGATCACCTGCAGAAGACATCAGTGACTCTGGGGACCAGGTGCAGTGCCCACCTTGACCCCTGTGTTTCCCCCTCTCTATGCTTACCTTTCTGCCCCAGTGCATCTTCTCTTAGGTGGGGCCCCTTTCATTTTGCCTGGGAGTTCCCATTGAATTTATTTGAGACCTATTTTGCATAAGGGTACCTTAATTAAAGAACCTTACCATTAGTCTTGGGACTATAACTTTTCTGTGAGCCTTTTCTGGTATAAGGATAGGTGTCTTTCTGGTTTCTAAGAACTCACATTCTGTCTGTAAGGACCGCAGGTCTTTTCTGGTGAATTCACTCTTGATTTTCCATGCTTGATTACATATTTCATTTTATCTGTACACTTAGTTTAAAAGTTTTGTTAATTCTCCTATTTTGATTTCATTTTTTATATGTATCTATAAGTAATTTGGCTCTTTTACTCCCTGCTTGTTTCTGAACTTCTTTCAAGAGCAGAAATGAACATCTAAATGCTGAAAATGGTATGGCCGCTTAAAAGCCAACAAGGCACTTGATCTCCAAGGAAACAAGGGACTCTGATTTCTAAAGAAAAAAATCTCCTTTGTAAGGACAAATAGGTCACAGATAGGCAAGAGTACTATTATGACATCTGCCAGTCTCAAAACAATTTCCATGCAACTAGGGAAAATTGGTCACAGGCTAGACAAACTAGGACAAAAGTCATCCAACAAACCACAAATGAATTTGAGTCAGGTGCACTCATCAGAGCAAAACAATGTGCTCAAACCATTAAAATTAATTGATGGGGCTTGAAGGATTTTCCTATGTTCTTGAAAGATTCACAAGAGACAAAATAGGATCCCAGAATTCCAAAGCATGCAAAAACTTCCTTTTGGGGGACTCTAACTGGCTTTATTATGGTACCTTCCCATGCACACCTTTCCACTGATTGGCAAATTATACCACAGATCTACGATCTACTCTTCACCCACAACTGTGGGGTTCAAAAATCTGAATAGACACTGGCATTGGCAGGCAATAGCTCCTGGCTGGGCAAGTGCTACAGATGGGGAATCTGTCCTCTGCCCTGTCTCCTCCCCCATCCCAGTTCTGAGTTTGTCTGCTGTGTTCTCACCCTCTCCCACACATGGAAAGAGGACCAGGAAAAGTGCCAGAAGAAATCACATGGAGCACCTTGTGTCTCAGCGCCCCCTACTGTGGGGCTTCACCTTGAAACGTGCAAAAGGGAAACAGTAGCTCAGAAAGAGGAAGAGGAACTCTGGGATTCTCCTGGGGTTCACATTCCCAGGCAGGTGTCTCCATTCCTGATGTCCCCAACAGCCAAGGAGACCAAGTTGCCTGTCCATCCTGATGCTGAAGAGGGCATCTGCTGCCAGGTGCAGGTGATGACCAGTGGGCCTGGATTGAATCTAGAGACAGGACCTCAAGAACTCCTGGTCATGTGGCTTTATTGGTGCACCTGGCTGTCCCTTCTGTCTGCCATGGTGTGGTCCAGCTTTCTTTATAACTGCAGGAGTTTCTTTTTATCCCCTTTTGTGAGATGGAAAAGGTAGAGCTCAGAGAGGTTAAGCAATCCAATGTGGCTGAGCCAAGTTCTGCTGTGGTCACCCTTGAAACTGCCACAGGGGCTCCTCTTCATTCACTGCAGTTGTTCGCAGAATAGATTCCTGTCCCTTCATGTACATCAGATAGGAAAAGCCTCCTTATGTCAGAAAGGACCGTAAGTCTACTTGCAGGAGCATGTCTGACTGGGCATGCTCATCCATCCATTTATTCATTTGCCTATTCATTTGTCAACAGACAGCTTTTATTTATTTATTTATTTATTTATTTATTTATTTATTTTTGGTACTGGGGATCGAACTCAGGACCCTGCGCTTACAAGGCAAGTGGGAGAACCACTGAGCCAAACTCCTGGCTCAACAGAGAGCTTTTATCTGTGAGTCCAGACACAAGACCACTGCTTCAGCAAAGCTTGTTCCTGTCAACACTCACACCCACATGGCTGCTGTATGTCTGTCTCCCCCCTCCACATAAGTGTGATGATAACTGTTGTTGAGAACAGCTTGACTTGGATACCAAAGACAGTGTTTGATTCTTGCCTTTCGCTTCATGAAGTCCAACCTGCCCCAGGGCATTTGTACTGGTTGTTTCTTCTCCTTGGAAGGAGTTCCTCTGATTTTCACTTCACTGACTTACTCTTACCAACTCGTTTTCAGTGTAAATGTCAGTGTCTTCTCTGGCCAGCCAGACATTTGCTGGCATATCAGCGACTTCCAATTCTCTGGACCATATGTGTTATCCCCTGACATTCCCCAAAGAAAATGTAAGCCCATCATGATGATGGAACTTTCTTCTGCTTCACTGTATGTCCTCAGCACCTGATGTGGAATAATCTTTGCTGAATTAATGGGGACAGTTAACCCCATGACTGTTTTCCTTTGTGAGTTCTTCCCACTGCTTTAATGCTTGCCTAGATCTCTATGCTGACATAAGTTACTTGCATTTTATTGTACTTCTTAGCAGTAATACTTTTTACCTATTTAACATTTGAAACCACTTGGGATTTATTCTATTATGTCATGAAATGAAGCTTCAGTTTGTACTTTTTCCCAATAGCTTGTCAAATTTTACAAAATTGGGCCTGAGGATTTAGCTCAGTGGTTCCACAGCCTGCCCCGCAAGTGCACGCTCCTGAGTTTGATCCCCGGTACCAAAAAAATTTTTTACAAAATCATTAATCAAGCAGTAAGCATACATAAGTCCATCTGAGTATGCCCGCATTCCCAGTTTGATCACCTTGGGCAAGTGCTGTAACTGCAAAGCATATTTATTCCAGGTGGTGCTTGGTTGATTTGGGGCTATTGTTTGATGGGACCATTATTTTAATTGTTGGAGCTTAAGGTCTTGATGATATAGGATAAGGCAAAGTTTCCTTCATTATTTTTCCCTTTTGAAAATTCCTTAAAGGTTCTAGACTCTTTACTATTTTGAGTGAACTTTAGAATCATTTTGATCAAATTCCTTAAAATATTTCATTACAATTTTCACTAAAGTAGTATGATGCTCATGACTTGCTCTGGGAAAATATGACACTATGGTTCAGGCTTTTATATTTTCAAATCTTCTCTTACAGCAATGAGTAAGGCTTTGTGATGTCTTTTCATCACAAGTGGGTATATTTCTGTTGCATAGGCATTTGGGTTTTTATTGTTTCTAGGAACAGAATGGAATCTGTTTTGCTTATTTCCAGATTTTCTGCTTATTTACTCTCGAACATGTGCAATCATCCCAGGCCTAGCGCTTACCCCTCAAGAGCACGAGTGCAGGGGAGGGGGCTGGAGCTGCAGGAACATACATGGAGATGGGTCGGGGACACCACACCACAGGGTCTGCCTCCAGTGGGCTGCAGAGGCCCTGTGTAATTGCAAGGGGAGGGGGAGGTTCCTCTTTCCTGTCAGCCTGTCTACCAAATGCAGAGGTCTGAGCCAGCAAACAGTTATTTCTTACGTCACTCAACCATTTCACAGTGAAGGGACATTTCCCAAAGTTATCAGCAAGAATTTGACAGATGGCTTTTTCTTCCAGTGCTGGGAGCTCTGTTTCTGTATTTCCTGATTATTTCATAGAGGTGTGTGTGCTTGCGTGTGTGTGTGTGTGTGTGTGTGTGTAGGTGGGTGGGGTCAGAGGACTGCCAGCTGCCATGGCAAACCTATACCTGGGACCTGAGACTTTGGCTTGCAGGACAGTTAGGTTAGAATTCCTGGGCAATGGAGCGCCACCACTTGGCTTTATCACAGTGTCCCTTGGCCTAGTTCCTCCCACGTCAAGGTTAGAAGGAGAAGAATGCAGGTGCCCCTTGCTCCTGTATGCATTCTGTGGCCCATCTGTCACTACGCTGTGACTGCTACCCAGAACAACGGTTTCCCAGCAAATAACAGGTATGTTCAAAGTTAGGAAGTCAGCAAGTAGTATGAAAACCAAGATACAAATATTCACAAGTGTTTTGTAGGTAGCCCATTTTGGGCAGAAAGATGTACTTTCTGGATATTTTCATGGATCTTACCCTGACAGTATGATGCTGGGGACATTGCTTCCCCTGGGTCATTTCACGGCACAGTGATAATCCTGCATTCTGAAACCATCACTAAACATCAGAGGCTCAGTTTCCATGGCTGCAATATGCACTGTGGTGACCACCTTGTATAACAGAAGGGGTCCCTGGAGCTGAGCTGCTGGAGGCAGGCCCTGTGGTCTCCTGGCTACGTGGCTATGGGCAACTTACTCCACTTTGCAGACTCTAGCTTCCCTGCAACCATAGTTGTTGCTTTAATTAAAAGCACCCATTTGTGGGAAGCACTCAGAACAGAGTCTATATAAAAGGCAGCTGCAATCCCTCGGGGGCTGCCATGACCATGAATCACCCAAGATGTCCAGATCAGCCTTCCCTTGATTAACTTTAGGCCCCTTTCCTTCCAGACCCACCACACCCAAAATTCCTCAGGAAAACTGCAAGTCCATAAGTTGGCTTAACTGAGAAAGTGGAGTAGAAACCTGAACCTAAGATAAAGGAACAGGTTGATAGGAATCAAAGAATGCTTACATTATCCATCCTAAAATTAAAAAAAAAAACCAAAACCAAAACCAAAGCCTGGGCTCATACCTGTAATATGGACCAGCATCCTTCTGGGGTGTGGGCCACCTTTTCCTGACGTCTCCATCTCCCTCCAAGAGAAGCAGTTTCCGGCTTCCAGAAATAATATGCCTCTCTCCCTTGGGCCTGATCTCTATTCCTTTGAGTGTATTCCCTTTAATTTCTATCTAATAAACCTTTCCTGTGTCTCTTACTGATGAGTCTTGAAAATTATTATTTTTGGGGATGGCAGTCAGTGAACCTACAGATCAGGACCGTGTGAGTTAGGTTCCTTATTCAGCTCTGGGGACTGCCTTGGACCCTGTCTGGTGACATGGGGTAGCAGCTCCTATAAATTCTAGGCCAGGTTCATATGAACAGGCTCATTACCTGTGGAGCTTGTTTTCATGCCCAGGTCAGCTACCACCTGACACCAGGAGGAGGAGGAGGAGTTTGGAGAGCCCCCTGCCAGTCCTATGGGCAAGACTCTGAGCACAGCTTCAGGAAGAGGGGTGTGGGGCACACAGGTGACTTGCGGGGAGAGAGGGCCAGCCACACCTGTCCTGGGAAGGACACCTGGTTGATGGTGCTACCCTGTACCTGGGATCAAGTTGCTGGGGTGGTGAAGTTACCTAAGCTGGCCACCAGTGGGTTCCCACGAGATAGGATCCTCTGGTGCTCAGCCAGAGGGGCACCCCCGATGATGTAGCCCCAGGCTCATCCCAGCAAGTGGGAACCTAGCTGAGCTTGCTGAGTAGGCAAGGCTGGTGTCAGGGCCCTGTGTACTCTGCAGAGCTCTCTCAGGGCACAGTGCACAGGAGACACACCTTGGACTTGGGTGCCTGGCCAAAACCTTATCAGACACTCAGGAGGGCCTCTAGGACTACAGTAGGAATGGATGAGGTCAAATTAGATGGTGGCACAGGAGCCAGAAGGAAGGCCAGGTCTAAGTAGTATGAGCTTCCCTGGGTTCCAGAAAGAGCTCCATTGATTGAACATAGCCCTGGATGCTGGCCCTGACTATCTGGGTGCCCTTGGGAAACTTCCTGTCACCCTATGGGCCTCTGCATGGCCACCAGTGACACAGGGCTCCTCGCCATAGGATTGCAGGGTGAACCTGCCGAAACAGTAGTGGAGGGGGCCTGGCACAGCTGGGCAGCTGTTAGAGTTCTCTACAATCACTGGAAGCCTGCCGCCAAGCCTTTGTGACAGGGCTGCCCTCAGGTCCTGAGCCTCACCCTCTGAGCTTCTTTCCAGCATCCACTACCTGGTCTGCTGCTTTCCTCTGCTTGGGGGAAGGCATTTTCACACCTCTGCCCCTTGCTCTGTCCTCCCTCTCCAGTGGACACTGGATGTCACCCCAGTCCAGTGCATAGGACAGGAATGGAGTACAAGGGCCACTCGGGCTGTGATAATGGGAGCCCCACAAGAAGTAATGTGGAGAATGGGCATGCAGGCAAGCAGGGCAGGCCTGAGAACCCCATCAGAGAGAGACCAGAGCCCCCTGCTGGAGAAGCCACAGCCTCCACGCCAAGAAGCCCTACTGGAGTCCCTGGGCCTGGGTGCCTAGCTGCTTTTCCTGAGCAGCACCAGGGCATCCAGCCAACACGGACCTTCTAGATATTCCATGTGCCCAGCCACTGAGACGGAGTTGCCTGATTCAGGGAGCAAGGCACCAAACATCCTCCTGTCCCTAGCCCTGTTTGTGCAGAGGGCTGGGCTGTGGCCCAGGAGCATCTAGAGGTTTAGGGACTTGGGCCTGAGCAGGACGGGCCTGAGCAGGACAGTCCTGAGGCTGACCCAGCAGGGATCTGGGCAGTGGGGAAGAGGGAGTCAGGCTCAAATTCAAGTTCTGATTTCTCCCTCTGAGGCTCTGTCATGCAGACTCTCTGGGCTTCTGTCCCCTGGGTAAACTGGGAAAAAATAATTGGCTACTGAAGTTTGTGGGAGGATTACAAGGGAACACAGGGACAGTCCTGGGCTCTCAGCTGGCTCGAAGGAGGATGTGGTGATTACCAGCCCTCAGGGGCAGGACATTCCAAGGAAACAATCCTAATGATGTGGCTTCTCCCCATGGTTGCCAGGCAATGACACATCTGGTAAATGGGTCTGTGCTGGATAGCCTGGTCCACCTGTCTTCCTGGCCCAGCTCACCAGTCAAGGGTTGGCATGGGTGCCACATCAAGACACCATCTGGGAAGCTATGAGCTCCATGTCCCATATCCTGGGGGGGCCCCTCAGCATGTGCCTGGCTCAGCCCTGAGCCACATCCCAGAAACAAAGCAGGGGTCATGCTACCAATGGAGAGCTTTCCAATGTTCCACTCACCGTTCTGGGCTGACACCATGTCCGTGGCATTTGGTGGCAGCTTGGGTAGCCACAGTTGGAGGAGGAACCCAGATTTCCCTGAAACACAAATGTGGCACTCAGGAAGCAGCATAGCATAGACATGGCCAGGTTTCTGGCTGTCCACTGGCACCAAGAACCACAGTGCCACAGAGCCACGTGCCCTCCCAGGCTCAGGGCCCAGAGGTCCTGTCCCCAGAGTGACCATCAGGGTCACGGCCCCCACCCTAGGCCTTCTCACCTTTATGGTTCTGGCCTTCCTGCACCCGCAGCGGGGGACGATCACAGTGGGCCTTGTGTTTATAGGAGGAGGAGGAGGAGGTGGGGGTGGCTGCTGAGAGGGAGTGTATGGTGGGGGAGGAGGAGGAAGCAATTTCTCCCCTTCTGGCTCCTAGAAGTGAAAAAGAGCTGTCTGAAGGCCCTGGGGAGCAGAGACATGGGGACCTTGACCTGGCACCTGCATGTGGGGTCAGCTAAGGTTTCGGGGTGACAGAAAGGACAGTAAGCAGCACCCACAGTGAGGGGAGGGCCCTGTGTGGAAGAACAGCCAAACTCCCCTGCTTCCCACATCTGGCTCTGCCCCGACTGCCCACAATCCCAGGGCAGAGTCTTGGTCTCCTGAGATCCCCCTGGCTGGCCAAAGACTGGCAAGGGGCTGTGCAGGGATCGGGGCACTGGCAGGTGACTGTCCCCTCCCCCTCGCCCTGGCCTTGCAGATGCCACCTCCCCAGGCCACAGTGCTGCAAGCACAGGTCCCAGGCAGCACCCTGTTTCCTGGTACCCCCTGCCGGGTCCCCTGGCCCAGCCACTTAGCACTTCCGGTCCCACTCAGCTGAGCCCCAGGCTGCCCCCGCCCCATCCCTGTGCTCTCCTGGGGAGAGCCTCGCAGCTCAGCCCCCAGACCTCTCCACCCTCAGCCCTGTGTCCACAAGGCTGGGCCCAGCCCAGCCCTGGCCCTGCAGGAGACAGAGATGAAGTTGAATCCAAGGGAGCCCAACACAGCCAGGGTGGACACAGAGCCAGCTCTCCTTTCCCAAAACCCTGAGTGTTCAGATCCCAGAAACACCTTTGGGGCAGAATAGCCCATCAGGGCAGTAGGGACGGTGACCGCTGAAGCAGGTCCCCAAGGTGCTCTGTCTGTGACAAAGGTCAGGACCAGCAGGTGTTGGGGCCTGGGGGTGCTGTCTGGGGATGTCACTGAGTCTCCTGTTATTCCCTCCTTGACCCTCTGTCCCCTCTCCTTCACACAGGTGGGTGGAAGATTTGGGCACAGGCTTCCCGGTTGCCTCATTTGATGGTTGCTACCCTGCATGGATCTGTGCCAGCATCAGGACACAAAGCAGGACTCACCATTTGTGGCCTGGGCGCGGGTGGTGGCTTGAGCTGGAACATAAAGAAACACAGCATGGGCTGAGAGTGTAAGGGTTGCTATGGTTTCACTGAGTTCCCCAAATGCCTTGTGCAGAAGACTTGTGCCTAGGATCAGGAGGTGCTAGAGCCTGGGGGTGCTGTCTGGGGACGTCATTGAGTCTCCTGTCCTCTCCTTGACCTCATGTCCCATTTCCTTTGCCCAGAGGGGTGGGAGAACCTAGGCACAGGCTGCCTGGTGCCCCTTTGGAAGGACAGCACAGTCCTGGGTGTGTGAAGACGTCTGGACTCAGACCTCCACTAACCGTTTCAGTCTCAGGTGGAGGTGGTGGTGGCTCCTGGCGGTGCTGGAATGGAAGACAGACACAGCCCGGGCTGCTGGGGTGGGTGGGCTCTGCCTGAGCCCTGCAGCCTAGGGGACCCTGGTCTGAAGCAGCAAGTAGGACACAGGTTTGGGTTGCGTATTGGGCACCCTGTCTCTGTGGCACTGTGCCCAGAAGCCCACCTGACCCACCCCTCCCTCTGTGGTGGGCCAAGGCACTGTCACCCCCAACCCACCCTGCACCACAGCGCACTCCGGCCTCTTCCTCCCTCTGGGAACCTGGCTGTCCTCAGCCCTCCCTGCTGACCCTTGCCAAGTGCACCCTACCATGCCTGCTGGCTCCATCCTGGCCAGAGCCAGGCACCTGTTCCGGGCTGGACATCAGCCCCTTCAGGCCTGCTCTCTACTCCCTCCTCCAGTTCTGGATGCCTCCTTCCACCTAGTTGCCCAGTGCTCCACATGCCCTGCACCCCAGGCTCTGCTGTGCCCAGGCCCTGGCCGCACCCAGGCACTGGTGACATTTCCCTTGTGGCCAAGCAGAGGCTGCTCTGAGCTCCCCGTGGGTGGATGGGGGCCGCTCCGTCCTCTTCTGCCCAGCCCAGCTCAGGCCTCACACTCTGCTCAGTGACAGGGGTGGTGTGTACGGAGTGGAGACTTGTAGGTAGGTCCCGTGGGATTCAAGGCACAGCTGCCCCAGCCAGTCCTCCCTGATCAGCACCACCCTGCATCTGGGCCATCGGTACTCCATGGGTACCCTGTCCCCTTCCCCACACAGTGGCTCCTGGATATGTGTCCTCCTAGGGCCTGCAGACTTTCTGATGAGGGCCCCTGGAGTGGTCTCTCTTCTGGAAACGAGGCCTAAGGGAGCCTGCCTAGAACTAGGGTTGTGACCCTGAGTCACAGGATAACCTTGGAGCAGATTGAGATGGTCCACAGCTGGATCACAGGCTGCCACAGGTCCCTGTCCCTTGGCAGGAAGGTGTGTGCAGTGCCAGATAGCAGAAACCCTTACCTTCCTCCACCACAGTCCCCAGCAACAGCACAGCAGCAGTGGGATCAGCAACAGGGCTGGCAGGAATTTCAGGTAGGGCTTGATTTGGGACCCTCCTCCTGACACAGGGTGACTCTGTGGAAAAGGATGAGGCCAATAGCATGAAGGGCTGGCACTGGGCATGGCTAGGGGGCTTCTTCCTGAGTGCCCACCTGGCTTCCCATCTTCCCCTCCTCCTCCACACAGTGCCAGGCATGAGGGACATCACGGAGCAGGGGCCGGCCCTGACCCTCAGGCTGCAGGCTGCACCTCTGCCCCACTCAGAGCTCTGCACTTAGCCCAGACAAGGAGGCCCAGGAGCCCCTGTGTGACCCCAGCCTCACTGCTCGCCTCGGGGCCAGCACAGCTTGTCCTGAGGACACAAAGAGCTACAGGTGCCATGTTGGGGAGGCCAGGCTGCTGGGGATCCCAGGGAGGACAGGAAACTGGGGGCCCTCAGGCCTTGCTGCCCACCTCCCAGTTCTGGATCATGGGCTCACCTCACCCTCCCCGAGCCTCAGTGAGCCCCTGTGCACAGGGGTGGGAGCCACCTCCTGCCCATGCACTCAGGGGCTCAGAGAGTTTGGGGGAGCCCAGCTCAGGCCCCATGCACACGGGTGAAGTAAGGGGTGTCCGTGGTTGTCACAGTGAAGGTTCACAAGCTGCCTGGCTGGCCTCCCCTGAGTCAAGGGCTAGGTCGGGGAGGCTGCACAGGGGACAGGGCTGAGAGCACAGAAGGGGCAGTGCTGGCTGTGGGCTGGCAGATCCCAGGTCTGCACCTGCTCTCTCTCCTGCCTGTGCTGTCCCCCTCACAGCTGTAACAGGTGGACCCTGAGATCAGATGCTACCCTGTGTGTGGCTATGCAAGGATCGGCCAAAGCAGACACATGGGGGCGATCACTCTGTTTGTCCCCACGGGCTGAGCCTGGACCTGGGTGGCAGTGGTGAACAGCCCTCTTCCTCCAGGGAGGTCCTCCCACCTTTGGCCCTGCCTGAGGGCTGGTGACAGGGCTGGGAGAAGCCCCCTGTTGGAGCAGCATCTTCCCTCCCAGGGTGTCTGACTGTGCTGAGCTGACACACCTGGACAGCATCCCCAAGACCAAGAGGGAGGAAAGCTCTGTGGGCGACAGAGCAGGCAGGGGGCTAATGGGAGCTGAGGCAGGAGGAGGGCAGAAAGGGGCAGAGTACACTGCAGATGACAGGGTTGTCACCATGCAGGCTTCAGCCTGGGCTCCTGAGTGGCTCTGGGCCATCACTGTATCTGGGGCACTGATTCAGTGACACAAACTCCTACCCCATCTGGTGGGACTCCAGATTCCTGTGCCTATGACACCCATGTGCCAGGGCTGGGTGCCTTGGACCTTTGGATAGGCTCCAGGCAGAAGCTTCCTCCTCCCCGAGTGGCTGAGGGAGAACCCAGGTGGGGCCCAGGTTCTGTGTGCTCAGTTGCTGTCTGTATTGCTGAGACCCCCTGCCTTGACTTCCCCAGGTGGATTGTGTCCACTTCAGGGCTCTCCAGAGTCGGGGAGTGCAGTCCTACCATGGGGTTCACACAGTTGGTGCTGGTGATTTTGAATTTGTTCCCAATGAAGCTGGTGCCATCGTTCAGGCTGAGGTCAACAGAGAGCTTCCTGTGCACAGAGATGCGGCAGATGGTGAGCACCAGCCGGGGTGCTGCAGCCCAGGGCCACCCTCTCTAGAGTCCCAGCATCTGGAGCTCCCAGAGGGAGGGCAGGTGGGTCCTGAATTCTCCTTCCAGTCACTGCAATGTCAGCCTCAGCAAGGGCTGCAGCTCAGGCAGTGAATGGCCCTCACGGTGGATGGTGCCATCCTCGCCATGGCTGAGGGACCAGGGAGGTCTGAACAGCATCACCGTCACACTTCTATCACGCGCTGTGTGGTCCTGGCCGGGAAAGGTGACCCGGAGGAAAGGCAGCCATGCCTGGCCCAGCCTCTCCTGCACCTGCCCTCAGCAGTGCCTGGGCCTCTGTGCATCCCTGGGCACTTTGAAGGTCACCCCCAAGGGCAGGTGGGGAGGGGACCTCTGCCCAGAGCAGGCCGACCCCAGGACAGGAGATGGTGGCAAACAGGCCACACTGTCCCCACTTCTAGGACCCAGAACCACGGCACTTACCATCCAGGCTCATCTATCCTCAGCCCAGGACAGGTTATGGAAGCTTCTTCCACACTGGTGGGTTTTCTTTCTAAAAAACAATGGCACCCAGGTGTCTGTGCACCCGTCCTTCCCCCATGCCCTCCACCTGCCCTGGGTCAGCAGAGCCAACACTGAGCCCAGTCCAGCACCTCCTGCCCTCCTTCCTTTCTAAGACCCCTGCTCAGCTCCTTCTCTCCTGGGCTCTGAGCAGTGCTGGTGTGTGACAGGGGAAGGCAGAGAAGGTTCCAACTTCCCAGGCTCAGTGTCAGGGATGAAGGGGACAGAGGAAACACTGCAAAGCGAGCAGCCCAAAAGGCAGGCGCATGGTGCTGGGGGGTCCAGGCCACCTGTACCGCCTTTGGAGATGCAGTTGCTCTTTGAGAGACACTGAAATATCGGCACTGAAATGGTGCCAGCCCTGGAACTGGATCACAATGCTCTGTGGTGCAGGTGGTAGGAACCCAGAGGACATGGGTAAGCACCCCAGAGAGCAGGCACCAGGCTTCCAGTTCCATGCAAGTCTTGTTCCCCTTGTAGGCAGGGGCCTGGTCTGTCAAGTCAGCTCTGCCTGAGCAGCAGGTTTCAGCTGAGCCCAACCAGAGCAGCAGCAGCTGGGAGCGAAGCATGGGAGCAGAGGCTGGGCTGTGTGAGTGGCAGGTGCCAAGGCCTGTGGCAGGAACTGAGGGGCTTGTGGAGGAGGGAAGGACGGGAGCCCAGTGGTGGGTGTCAAGTGGAGGACTGGGTTTTGCTCCTGGTGCAGTGAATCCTTGTGGGTGGGCAGATCCTGGGCACCGTGTGGACAGCAGTATTGTGGGACTAGCTGGGGGACTGGGTGTGAGAGGACCAAGGGTGACCCTGGGATTTGACCATAGGGACCAGGTGGGGCCATCACTGAGCTGGGGCAGCCTGTGGAGGAAACGGGGATGTTTGATGATTTCACCGTTTCCTTCCTTCCTCCTTTCTTTCCTTCTTTCCCTCCCTCCCTCACTCCTTCCCTCCTTCCCTCTCTTCCTCCAAAGCCTGACAACCATTCCATAACGTGTAGGAGTGGAAACCTCCCAGCCTGGAGCCCAGTCCTCCTCACGTGGAGCTGTGCTTGCATGCCTGGGATGCTCGGGATGCCCACTCTCTGGCCTGGAGTTTCCAGGTCCAGTGTCCCCTCTGCAAGCTGGAGTGGATGGTTTCCCAGCAGCTTCTCTGTGCACCTGGCCAGGCTCAGAGCCCAGGGCTGCAGTGTTCTCCCTGTAGCAGACTCCTGCCTGGGGTTCCAGCTCTCAGGGAAGGGCGTGGAGGACCAGGTGAGACAGATGCTGCTGTGAGGCCAGCCCAGGCTCACACCAGCCTGCCGAGGGCGAGACCTACTCCAACCCACTCCTGGGGTGCTGGGGTTTACCAATACCCACTTTGCAGAGGAGGAAGGGTCCCCTGCTCCCCCTGTCCCCTAACCTCATGGCATCCTCTGGGAATGGTCAGCCCTGGCTGGAGGCTTCCAGTACTGAGGGGAAGGATGTCCTGAGGGAAACATGTGACCTAGAGGCAACCAGGAGCCACTTACCAAAGATGGTGTCACCGAACTCGAATCTGCAAATAACCTGGTCTGGGCCTTTTGCATTACGAAAACCTTGTCCTCTGATGACCACCGTGTAGGGCTCTGCAAGGATACATTCAAACTGGGAGTGTGGGAGTGGGGCTCTGGGTTCACAGCAGTCACCCCCAGGGGGACTCTCAGGGTTCCAAGAGGTGGCAGCCGTATGTGAGCCTCTGTAAGCCCCAGACCAGATGCAGCAGAACCAGCCTTGAAAATGTGGGAGCCCTCCTCCTCCCACCATCCAGACCACAGCACCATGACAGGCACCCAGCTTCCAGGGACCACCTCAGCTGGGGCCTCCACCCTGAATTCCCATGGTTCCCATTGAAGTCCCCAGGAGCAGGGCCAGGATGGGAGCACCAGAGGCCCCTGTCCTACCAGGAGGGGGGCTCATGGGGGTCAACACCTCCACACCTAGCCTCTTCCTGACCCACAAGGAACACAGCCCACTGCCCTGTGGACCCAAAAGCCCCTCACTCTGCCAGCATGGCCCTCCCTGCCCCTTAGCCTAAGCCACAGGGGACAAGAGAGGGCAGCTGGGCAGCTCTGCAGCACCCAGGCTGGGTTCCTGTGGGTCTTCCAGTTGCAGTTTCCAGCTACTTGGCCTGACAGCAGCTCCTGGCCCAGGCCTGTATCCTTCCTGTCCCCATGGCCCTGGAGTGGCCCCAGGTCACCCAGCCCAGGACCCTGGGCTGCAACAGCCCTGTCCCCCAGTCCCTGCACATGGACTCGCTCTCCACGCCGACCTGAGCACCCAGGCCATTCTGTGTCACCTGGGGCCCAGGCTCCTGCGTCAGCTTCCCCCTGAGTCAGTATGTGTATGGCAGCTCTGCTCAGGACACCCAGGAGTGTAACAGGTCAGCAGTGGAGCTGGTGTCTGGAGGCACCTGTCACCTCAGCTCTGTGGCTGGGAGGAAGCAGTGGCAGCTCCTGTCCTCACCTGGGGTTTCTCTGGCTGCCCAGACGTCAGGGCCTGTGTGTCAGGGCAGCTGATCTGCTGAGGTGCTTCACACCAGAAGCAGGAGAGACCCTGGGGTGAGGTCCCTGACCCACCTCCACCCAGCACTGCAGCCCCCACCCTGCCCAGCATCAGAGGGGCTCGGGTGCAGAGCAGAGGTCCAGGGTGGAGAGGTCAGGACCAGGCATCCTCAGCTCCTATCCACGTCCTGATGCTATGCCATCATTGTCCATCTGTCCCCCAATGTCCCCACAGTGCTATTTCTATCCATCGAAGACCACACTGCAGCCCAGGTGGTTGGCACCTTATCCCTCCCATGGGCCGTGGGTGGCCGAGCTCAAAGTGGGCACAGTTCTGTCTTCCCACAGCCTGCAGTCATGGTGCCTCCCACAAGGGACACAGAAGCCAGGACCCAGCAGCTGCAGCAGCCAAGATGCCACTTGTGGGAGAAAGAGCCTGACCCCCCCTGTCCCCTCCACCTGGGTGTCAGAAGCCAGCCACGTGGGGATGATGGCTGCATACATAGTGCCCATGACAAAGACAGGTGGCCTCCCTCTGGACCACTTAGGAGCATCCTCAGTGCACCAAGGCAGGGACCTGGGCTGGACTGGGGGCATCCATGTCACTTCCAGCCTTGGGGACAGGCACTGCTATTTCCCCATGGGCTCGAGGTGCACCTGGCTGTCTATGGAAACTAGGTCAAGTGTGGAGGTTTCCTTTTCTCTCCAGCCCAGGGATGGATGCTGAATTTGTACAATGCTTTTGTTTCATCCCATGTGGTGACACCTTGCGTCTGTCTCCATCTGGGGATGTGGAAACTGTTTCTATTTCAAACCCCGTATCTGCCCATCCCTTCTTGCTGAGCACTAGCTGCTGTGTCTGTGTTGGCCTGTTTAAACACTGCTCTGTCCCATTGCTGGGTGTCCTTCAGCATTTCTAAAACAAACTTTTCCTACATTCACAATTAAACTTTGTGTTGTGATAAGTTTGAACAGTGACTGTACACATACACCTACACTGTCACCAGACACACAAGTGTACAAACCCAGTGCACAGTCAGGCTAAACATCCACTTACACCACACATGAGATGCATACCATACCCTCAGGAAGACAAACATACCCATCCGTGTACTGTCTGCTCCATACACAATCACACCACACCATGAACACTACACAACCACCATGCAGAAGCACCATGCACCCAAATACCGTGCTCCCAACATAGGTACAACAACCCACGCACATACTACAAACACACAATGTGCACAGCATAAGAACACAATGCTATACTCACACCATACTTTCCACATACATCACATTCCAACATACACACTGCATTCATACACAACATATTTTGACAAACATCCCCACACACCAAACATAACACACACTGCACATATATGCATATGCTTATACCTTACGTACCTACAAACCAGAAATACACTCCAATATCACACTCCCTGTAGAAGCACCGCACACCACAAACACACATGTCACAATACTATACACACGTTCCATACCTCGTAACCACTCACAAATAGTCACACCCCACACCCTCCACAAAACACCACATGATTCATATACAGCCACCTCACATGACATACACATTCTGGAAACTCAGTACTCTCGTGCTCACTAAATACCATACACACCACCACTCATATACACACGTACCACACACATCGTGTACCACATGTAAACTCAGAGATACACCACACATCACAAAAGCATATCATTCCATACAGACACACTTCATTCCCTCCCACATACCCCACACAACACATCACAACCACAACATAAACAGACCAGACAGCCTCTGACCATAACCATGTGTGCCACTGCCTCCATAAACCTCACACACTTCACATACATCACACATGCTGCACACACTGCACATACACCACACACATCACAAATATACTCACATCATGCACACATCACACATACAACACACACATCACACATACCACCAACACCGAGTGCACTCCACACACATCACACACACTCATCTCCCACACCACACACATAGCACATACTCATCTTCTACACCACACACATCACACACAAGCACAACAGTCCCACACCATCCATTTCCTCACATCCCATGGCACACAAACTATGGAGACACACACCACACATTGCAAACCCAGCACACAGACTCCTCCAACACGTATTACACCAGTACATATAGGACACTTGCTACACAACCTGACACTTTCTCCACACTCATACCACACACTCATACCACATCTACACACATCCCCATCACCTTCTTCCCTAGTATACCACAAACAAGTGTTATTAACATGTCACCTAGACACACAAACAACACAAGTCCCCTACATACATTTCATATACACATTCTAATACATATACCACAAACCCCTGCTCATGAACCACCCACAAACAATACATACACACATCACACACCAAAGAAGGGCCACAGGCTACCCAAACAAAAGCACAAAAAGTATACACAAAGCACCCACACAAAAGCACATGGCACCACAATCACCTGTTCACACACACACACACACACACACACACACACACACACAAATACCTGCAATGACGGATTGAGCTGTCTGCTGGTTCCCAAGCCCACAGACCTTACCTCCCACACACAAGTTGGACGGCTCCACCGACGTCACCTCAAGACAGGACTTGGAGACAAGCTGGTAACAGGGCAGAAGGAGGATGGGAGTGTGACACTTGGACCTTGGAGTGATGTCCCCAATGTGCCCAGGTCCCCCCACCCTGCTCACCAAGTCCACGATGTCCTGCAGACCCTTGAAGCCACTGTCCACCGTGAACATGTGTCCTGGGGTGTCTGCGAGTGCCACCATCTATGTGGGGAAGAATCAGCTTGATGCCCAGGCAGGGCCTCAAGGAGGCACCAGGTCTCCAGACCCAGGACAAGGACACAGTGCCTTGCCCTCAGGGCTTGGGGACAGTGGAGAGTCATACTCTCAGAGACAGACTGGCTCCTGTGGCAGGCCAGGTTCGGGGAGGGGGAAGGTCTCTACCTGCCCTGTGAGGCCCCATGTACTCAAGCCCCTTGGTGGGCACCTGGTCTGAAGTACCTGGTCTTTGTCATAGTCTAGCACACCCACAGTGTAAACAATGGCCCCCAAGTGCCGGGACCTGTCCGCCTACAAGAAAGGAGACATTTAGGATAATGCACCGAAATGGGTGGGGCAAAGTGCTGGGGACCACACCTGGGCTCACCTCCTCCTTTGTCTCTTCAAATGAGTCTTTCCTCAGCCTCCCACTGGTCAGCATGATAATCACACTGGCAACTTTCTCACCTGTGTAGGAAGCAAGAAGTAGGGGCCAGGTGAGCGAGGCTCAGGAGTGACCGGCAGGGGACCCAGGACCACGGCAGACTGTCAGGACCCAGCACTGCCCACGAAGGCAGGTGGGTGCTCCTCATACTTAGGGCTCCTGGGCCAGGTGGCCAGACCACAGAACCTGCCACCCAGAGACTCCAGAGAGAGAAGGGGGCCTCGCCCAGGGCCATTTTACATATGAGAAGAGAGGGGTTCAGGATCTTTCCTGACCCTAGCCCTGCTGTCCCCCAGACTGCACACCCTCCTCCCTGAGGACAGCCCAGCCATGTGCCCACCAGTCTCAGCCCATTCCCGGGCACAGGAAGCAGCAGCCCCTCCTGCAGAGCAACCCAGGGAGGGGTGGTGACGGTGCCTATTTTGGGCACAGTCTGTGGGCTTCTGCTTGGGACAGCGGCCCAGCTGCTCAGCACTCTCATGCAGGGTCCTGGACAGGGGACCCCCTTCTTGCCCAGCGCTCTCCCCACTGGGGCCACCACTCTTGCCCAGAGCTGCCAGCCCACAGTGCAGAGGGATATGTGTCCCGGGCCACACAGACATTTGTGTGGTGGGAGGTGCAGGTCCAGGAGCAAGTGGGCCACGGAAGATGGGAATGGAGAAGGGGAGGAAGGTCTGGCCCTGGGGACAAGGTGGGCGCCTCATGCTGGTCCTCAGGCTGCTCAGGATCTGGGCTTTCTCCTTCTGCATGCAGAGCCCAGTGAGGGACCAGGAGCTCAGAGTGACCAAGTGCCCTGGGTAGACCCATGGGCCCTCCTGTCCTGTGAGAACCATGCCGAGGCGGGCGTTCTGCCCACCAGAAGGGCTGGTCTCGGACAACTGTATTCTATTTTGGAAACTTGATGTTTCCCAGAATCTTATGTGTTGAAGGTTTGGTCCAGAGCTGCTGGTGCTATTGGGAACTGCGGGAAACTTTATGGGGTGGGACCTCACTGGTGGAAGTTGGTAATAGGGTGAGTCCTTGAAGGATGAACCTTATCCCTGGCTCCTTCTTGTTCTTTCCTTCTCCTGTCCATCTTGACATGAGCAGCTTTGCTCCACCACACACTGCCCACTATGGTGTTCTGCCTCACCACAGCCCAGAAACAATGGAGGCAGCTGACCATGGACTGAAGCCTAGGAAATTGTGAGCCAAAATAAACCTTTTCTACTCTTAAGTTGTTTTTCTCAGCTATTTTGTCATAGCAATGAGAAGCTAACACAGAGTTCCCAGATTTGGGGCTGGGAGGAGCCTGGAGACTGTACACAGACCTCCCTGAGAGCCACCAGCTGTGCACCCAGCTGCCTGAGGGGGTGCAGGCCACTCACCTCCCAAGTGTGATCTCATGATCTGCTTGTTTGCCTGCAAGGGAATGGACATGGGTTGGGGAAAGCACTGGACAGACATGGTCACATTCTATGCTGTTAGGTGGTTTTGCCCCTGGGTTCCAGCCTTCTCTACCTTTTTGAACCCTTTCTGCATGTATGTGTAGTCTCCAGGCACCACCGATTGGAGTCTGTTAAAACCATTCCTGATTTTGTCTCTGAAAAAAAATCAAGAAAGAGGTTAGTTGTTACCACACACCCGGAGCTGTCCCACAGCCTTGTCCATTGACCATCAGGATGGGTGGCTCTGTCCCCTGTACTAAACTGGATCATTTCCTGGAGGTCTGTTTCCTTCTCTGTCCCCAGCCTGCTTAGCCCTTTGGCAGGTGCAGTGGCTAACAGCCGGTCTCATGGGAAGGCCTGATTTTCTCTGAGCTCACCCTGTCTCAGGCACCCCACTCTTGGAGACATCCCATGGGCCCCGTGAGGCCTTCCTGGTGAGTGTGGTGCCCAGGGATATGCAGCTTGAGGCCGGGGATCCAGGGAGACCCTCATGCCTGGTGCTGACCAGAAGCCAAGGATACCCTGGCTGAGGCCTGCTCTCCAGCAGAGAAGGCTGGGTCACATGGATCACTAGCTCAGCCTACCCTGCTCTGTCCCCACTGCACAGACCCTGACCTTCCCCTCCTTAGCCACCAAAGGAAGGAGCCAGGCTGCTTCATGAGCAGTGTGGGCCCAGGACTTCAGTGTTCCTGACACTAAAGTCCTGAGGTGGGGACATGGCCAAAGGCAGCTAAGGCGGTCAAGCCCGCTCAGGCTGCTGGGACCAGGCTGTCAGGGGCTGTTAGAGACAGGGTTGATTGGGGCAGGCAGCACCAGCTCTGGTGGCAGCAGTGGGACAGAAAAGGAAGACTGTGTTCAGGCTGATTGGCTGTGACAGGGCTGAGCCTGCACAGCAAGGCCACCTAGAGTGAAGGCCTCAAGGGCAGCTTCTTCCTGGGGCAGAGACACTGCTGTGGGCCAAGCTCTGAGGGCCCTAGACCCATCACTGCCTGGCCCTGTCCATGAGGGGTGAAGACACAGCCAGCCCTACCCAGGGGAGGCTCAACCAAGGTCTGCCCAGCCCAGCCCCTGCCCTGTGCCCAGCACAGTCCCACTGCCCCTCAAGAATTCTGCCAGCTCCTTCTCATGGACCACTTCCCCACCCATTGTGGCCATTCAAGTCTCTCCCACACCCCGCACCAGGCCTCTCGTGTGTCCATGGAGCCAACCGCTCTCTGCTCTTCCTGTCAGCTGGACCCGGGGCAGGAGGGAGTGACCCTGCCTCAGACAGTTATGGGCCACCATGGGGGATGGTGTTGGAACAGAAGGATGGGATGACACATTTAGCTCCTGAGCACAGTATACACCCTGGTAGCATGGCACATTCCAGCAGATCCATCAGAAACCACAACAGATCCTGATAAAACCACAAAAGCAGAAAGTTGGCCTGAAGTGAGAAATTGTTCCCAAAAAGGGAAACTGCTAAATAATCCCTCGAGCTTCACTTGCTCTTAGTTAACTTATAATCACTAATTTTGGATGTCACACAGCTGGGCAATACATTAATAGCTTCCCACAATCAGCACCTTTGAAGCATGGGTCTGACAACAATTTCCTGGGTTACTTCACAGGGACTCAAAGGCACTTTAGCTGAGAACCACTGATTCTTCTCTTGAGCCTTGTGATGGTTAGCTGAGTGTCTGCTTCATTTGCTTGGCATCTGCCTGTGGGATTGGTGAAGCACCTTTCTGGGTGTGTCTGGGTGGGTCACGGAGGTGTGACCTTGAGTCCTATATATGGTTTCTGGCTGCTTCCTGTCTGGCGCTATTCTCCTGCTCTGTCTCATGGCTGCCATGAATTAAGCAGCTTTGTTCTAACACACCCTTCTACCATGCTGTTGCTGGCATGCAGCCAGCCCATCATGGATTGAATCTCCTTAAAACATGAGCTAACTTAGCCTCTCCTCCTTGAAGTAGTGGGTGTTGGGTATTGTGTCTAGCTGAATAAGACAAGTCCACAGATGTCTGATGGGTAACTGCAATGGGACAAAATGCCTGACATAGTGCATGTTCATGTTTTCTGTCCCTTTTTCTGCCACAGCCCTAGAGCCAGACTCTACCCAGGTCTGTACAGGGACATGTTGGTCATTTAAGAAATATGCTGTCCAAGACTATGCTACAGGGTTAACTCAGCTTGTTGTCCCTTGGAGCTGGTGCTTTCAATCCAACCTTGGACTCTCAGCAGCTCCAACACTGAATGTCCTTCAGCCCTATCATACTATACAAGATGATGACACCAGCTGTAAGAGTAACTCAGGAGTTCCTGAGTCAGTTGACCACCCATGAGCCCCCCAAGTATGAGGCCAGGACGATTTGTGCAGGATGATGGCACCAGGTACATGAACATTCAACAGCCTCGATGATGAGTTCACCATGACCATAAAGCGATCCATGTTAGTCACAAGAAGAAACATTGTTTGGAACTGAGCACCCAGCATGGGAATCCCTGCACTTCAGCCAACCCCTGCAAATCAACACAAATCTGCTGCTCCTTTGCTCTCTGAGCACACCCTGGTCCTCAATCAATTGCTGGCTTCCTTTGGCCAAAGCCTCAATTAGGCTGAATGTCTCCAACCCATACTCCATGCGCCCTTAAAGCTTTGCCTGTGCACAGTGTGTGCACTGCCAATGTTGACCCAGTCTCTTTTCTATTGTCCCTGGGTCAAAAGATCCTGATGTCCAGTGTCACTGTCCTCAGGCCCCAGGGCTTCCTGTCCCTCCCTTCCCAGAGTGCTGACTTGTCCTTCACTGTCTTCCTCTGGCTTCTCCCCAGGGCCCCACAACTCCAGGCTAAGAGTACCCACCTCTCCTCTGTACTCCTCCCTCTCAGGGTTTGAATCCATTGCTATCCCTCACCCTACAGCTGATCAGCAGCTCTCCAGCATCCTCCTGGGTCTCTGCATCTCTGGGCACATTGAGCCACCTCCCCCTGATGTTGGTTTCTCAGGTCTCTCTGTTGAGGCCTACTGGGGGGCAATGCTGCCCTGTCAAAAGCCCCCAGCCCTTCCCCAGCCCTCTCTGTGCCCCACTGGCCCTGGGCAGAGGGTGACCTTTCACAGTAGGCCCCACACAGGCCAAGGTGCTTATAGGAGTCTGGTCTGCTCCGCCAGCCCCCTGGATCCCGCAGGTCCCCACAGCCAGCCCAGGAAAGAACTCAGGTCTGTTGGAGTCTGGGCAGACATGGGGACTTCTGGATGGCAGGGTCTGTGGGTACCAGTACAGCAGGACTGTGAGGGGCTGGGCATCAGGCTGGAGGCCAATGTGGATCCCTAGGTATCCCAACCAGCCCAGCCCATGCACTGATGTGGCCCCACAGAGGCGGTAGTGGAGCCCTCAGTTCCCTGCAGTTTCTGTGGCCTGGTCCCCAGCCCTCCTCAGGTCACCTACCTGTCTGCAGTGAGAGGCACAATGACTTTGGCATCTCTTGAGCCCATAATGAAGGACATGCGCAGGTTGGGGCTGGAAGGAATCAGGGCAGTAAGAAACCCATGCATTTGACCCCAGGAGACTGCCTGGGATGAGGGGCAGTCTCTGTGCGCACCCCTCTCCGCCCTGGGCTCAGAGAACCTCAGCGAGAGGTGCTGCAGCCTATGGGGACGTGGGCCCCAGGGAGGGTCAGGGTGACCTCACAATCACACCTCTGCTCCAGCACCCCAACACACAAGAAAGCACAGGATAGACCCCTAGGTGTGCCCACAAATACATACACACTCATCCACACAAGCTCACACACTCACGGGCACTCACATCACACACATCCAGGCTCACACACTCATGCGCACACCAGTCACACACACACACAAACACCCTAAAGAGGACAGCCCCTCTGCACTCCTTCATGAGGCCTCCCTCCCATCTGTCTCTCTGCTGCTGCTACTTTTGTATCTCTAGCCTTTTTTCCTCTTCCCAAACCCTCCTTCCTCCCAGCTCAGGAAGTCCCACTCCCTATGGGCACCATTCACAACGCCTTCCCTTCCTGTCGCTGACCACTGCCCTTGGTCCAGGACCTCTGACCCTTGCAAGGTGGCTGCAGCCTCCCTGGCTGAGCTGACCGCTGCTCCTGTTCTTCTTCCTGGCTCTATTCACCCACAGTTGCCAGGGTTTTTCTTGGAGCACATCACTCCCCTGCCCATGAACCTTCCATGGCTCTCTATGGCTCAGAGGAAGAATTCAAGTGCCTCCTTGGCCTGGCACAGTCAATCCTGGGGGTATTGGCCCCAAGCTACTTGTGAGGATTTGTCTCCAGCCCTCCCCTGAGTTACCCACACTCCTCAGCCTAAACAGACCCCCCACTAGAGGGCACCCTGATGGTTACTGTGACCCTGACTTTTCTCCAGCCTTCAAGGTCAAGTTCACTTCCCACCTCCTCTGGGAAGCTGCCCAGGACCACTTCCCTCTAGGAATCCTTGCTGTCCCCTCTAACCTTCCTGGCACACTCTGTCCCTTTCCTTTGGCCCTGAGCACCCTGTGTCCAGGTGGCAGCTACTGAGTTGCTGTCCTGACTTCCTTCCCAGCCTGGGGGTCTGGAGGGCAGATGGTGTCCCTGCAGGTGCCCAGGCTCTGAGGCAGGACAGACACACAGCTGAGACCCAGAGGACCAGTGCACTCTGTCCCCTTTCCTGCCTGGTCACGCTGGGCTCTGTGTTCCCACCCAAGGGACCCCACCAAGCCTAATCAATGCTCAGGCAGCCTGCACCATGGAGAAGCGTACTTTTTAAATCTTGCCACCAATTCTGCCACAAATGAAAGAACTTTAATCCAGTTGTCGTCCACACTGCCAGACCTGATGACAAAGGAGACACAAATTAGGGCATGAGATGCCTTCATCACCCAGAGCAGCTTCTTTCTCCATCACCTCTCTGCAGGATCCTTAACACTGGCTCCCACCCCAATGCCTCGGACAACAGTGGGTTATCCTGGAGGTGACTGTCATCAGGACCACCAGTGGGCAGAGGCTGGCCAAGCAGGCCATCTACTGGGATTGAGGAACCTCTAGGAAAAGAGATGCTGGTCACACTAGCTGAGGGCTGTGTGGACAGGAAGTGGAGGAAGAGGATGTGACTGGAAAGTTCCTTGAGCACCTCTGCTTCTTGGGCTCTCTGGGTCTCCACTGGCCTTGGTGTGACCTTCCCAGCTCCCTGTGGGTGTGTAGAGACCTTGGCATCACAGCCATGGGAAGCCTTTGAGAGCCATCACTAGGTCCAGAGGTGACCAGACATGGCTTGTGGTTCCCCTGCTGGACTCCTGAGTACCAAGTGTTAGAGCTGCCCTTGGGGTGAAGAACCTGCTCAGCTTTGTCACTAGCCTGTAGTCCAGCCCCTGCAGGCCCAAGGGGCCTTTTCCAGCAGGCACTGCTGGGAAAAGGGAACAGGCTGGCCACTGCTGCCCTGGTGCCCACACTGTGGACCAGCAGGGATGGCTGCAGGCTCTTCCCATCCCCACTCCAGCATCCTGCTCCATTGTGTCCCACTCTGTCCCAGATGGAGAGTGAGGAGCAGGAGGAGCCTGGGGTCTCGTGACTCCTGTCCAGTGGGAATCAGTCACATCTGCCCTATGTCCCTGGCAAAGGTCTCTGGGTCCCCACAGCTCTGCTGGTGAAGCATCAGGGGGCAGAGGAGAATTGTGCCTGGTGAGTGAAAGGCACCTGCCAGGAGACCACCTTCTCCCCTCCAGAGATGATGGTGCCCACAAATGGGACCCCCTGAAGGTCACACAAACATGTGGAGACTGTAGCACACCAAGAGCCACCTCTTTCTGTCCCATCTACTGCCTCCACTGGGCTATGTCTAAATCAGTGTGGACACTAGGAGGAAATGAAGGCCTAGATGATTCGACACGTATCAGGATGATTTCTCTGAGCATGTGTGTCCCAGGCCCTCTGCTGTGTGCTTCCATCCAGGGAACACTCACATCAGCTCATTCCCTTTTACAGGAGAGGAAACCGAGTCTCTCACACATTAAGAAAACCCTGACAGTCTCCATGCCCAACCTAGATCTGAACTCAGTCTTTCTCCGCACCCCGTGCATTATTCCCTGCACATGGCATCTCTGGGGGACACATTGCTGTCCCACAACTGCTAACGGAGCAATGAGCTCCCCTTCCATGAGGGCCAGGAGTACTATAGTCCCCGGGGCTGATGGTCTGTGCCAGGCCCTCCTGACTGAGATGGGAAACAGGTGCAAAGGGTGCCTTCTTTCACCCTAGCTGCAGCAGCCAGTAGGTGGGAATGGCAAGTGGCAGGTCTAGGGCGGGAGGGGAGGCACCCAGCAGACAAGCCTCCATCCAGGAGCTCAGCCTGGGCACGGGGGCTGAGCGGCTCCCCTTCCTCCCTCAGAGAGAATTCAGAGCTCAGCTCAGGTTCCAGCCTCAGGTGAGTGTGGCCGAAGGACTTGGCCCGTCCTAGCCTTGAAGATGCCTTGCCTGTCCTCTTGCAGAGGCAGGAGGCATGTGGACTGGGGCTGGGGTGGGAAATGAGGAGCCTCAGCTCTGGAGCACATCTCCTTGGGCCTGTCTAGTCCTCCCACTTCCTTCGACTTTAGGAAAAAAGGAAAGGAGAATTTTCCCACCCTCTGATAGTTTGCTGCAGAGTTTTGACTGAACTTTCCCAAGTCATGAAGCTTCTTTCAGCCTCAACTTCACCCTCGTTGAGTTGAGGGCACAGAACTGACTTCCTCAAGCTGTTGGGAGGCCTACAGTGTCCACATCAGTAGGCACACAGCAAGTGTCCAACTAATGCTATTCCACATCCCCACCTGTGCCCACAGCCCTCCTCATCCATCCCACATGAAACAGGGTGGTGGCCGAGAGGGGCTTTGGGGTCTTGGCCTGATTAGGCTGTCAGCGCCCTGGGCGCCCATCCTCCCCAACTCTGATGCCCAAAGGCAGCCACCACCCATGCTGTGTTAAGGATCCGAGGGCACCGCCTGCCCAGGGCATCTCAGAGTCCCTGGGCTGGAAGGGAGGAGGGACTTCTCCCACGGTGGGCAGGGGGCTCCTAGGTGGCTGTTTTGGCTCAGGAGCTGGGACTAGGCCCTGTGTTCCCCACCCTCAGTACCCACAGAGAAGGAGATGAGAGGGCCACACCTGTGACTGTGGAAAGAGCCCAGCCCAGGAAGCCCGGGTCTTGTCACCACCAGCATCCTCCAGGCACCTTGGCCACCTAGGAGCCCACCCTGCAACAGGACAGCACAGGGAGACCCCCGGGCTACTGTGCATCCAGAGGGGGAGGGCTGAGGGAGGAGGGCTGGGGACCAGGGAGGGCGTCCCCCTGCTGAGGGCTGCACAGGCTCTCATTGGGTCCCAGCCCCAGCCAGCAGGAGGGCTGGGATGGAACCCGGCCACCTCTCTAAGACCAAGACCCACCTGCCTCCCTCTCTGACAGCCAGCAGGAGCCCCAGGGACAGCACAGCTTCCCCAGGGCCAAATGAGCCCCTGGCTGCCCTGAAAGTGGAGGGACTGTGCCAGGTCTGCAGGGTGGGAGGAAGAGCAAGGCTTAGAGGAGAGGCCACTGGTCAGGGATGCAGCCCCCCCCCCGACCCCAAGGCCATAGGTGGTCTCTCCCAGAGAACCCGAAGGGCTCTGGCTGTCCTCTTGCAGAGGCTGGAGTCCCATGAGGCCTTGTCCTGCCTGTAATGACTGGGAACCGCTGCTTCCTGGGGTCAGGTGGAGGCATGACCTAGGGGACACTCACATGTTCAGGATGATGTAGAGGTCGAAGGAGCCCCAACAATAAGTCTCCTCCTGACTGGGGTCCCGGTGTCGCCTAGCTTCCGGATTATGGGTCACGATGCGGTAGGGATGGGGGCCTAGGGACCTCCCTGCGCCGAGCAGGGGCAGGAGCAGCAGCAGTAGGAGCAGGAGGAAGAGCACAGAGCAGGGCACACGGGGGCTGTGCCTCCCCATTTTGTTGCCCATCTCTGTGACCTCCTTGCTCATGGGACCCTGTCCAGAGCCCAGGGAGGCCGAACACCAGCCACCTCGGGCCTCCTGCGTGGCCACCTCCTCTGTGCCCAGGGACCAAGGCCCCTGGAGCCCTGTCACCAATGCGCAGTGGGCTCACACCAGTTCCCTCTGAGAGCACAGTGACTGAGGACACTGCTTCCCTCGGTGTCCAGACACGGACTGTCCCCAAGGCCCTCCCCCCACCCCAGGGCAGAATACCCTGTGGTTATGATGGACAGAATGGTTGTCATGGTGACTTTGTGACCCGCAGCTCTGCCCAGAGACCTGCTTGTTGACAGCATCAAGTGGGGGTCATAGGGTCTCTGGAGGGTGTGTGAGATGAGGCCTCTCTGTCCCTCTTCCCAGCCCTCACGTGTGGTCCTCAAGAGGCCACCTAAGGACCCAGGCGTGCTGTTAATTGAGAGAGGACAGAGCTCTGGCTGAGATCAGGATGCTACCGTGGGTGGGGAGTTCCAGGGACTGGAGGCAGCAAGGGAGATGTGGGGAGGCCACTGTGAGCATCCTGTGGCCAGCCAGGCAGTGTCAGAGCTGGACGAGGCCGTGTGCTGTGAGTGGGGGACAGTGCCTTATCCCTGATCTCTAACACACCACCCAAGCTCAGGGACGTGAAACAAGAACTGTTTCATTGTGCCTCAGGCTCCGCGGACAGACATCAGAAGGGCAGAGCAGGGAGGCCCCGTGACAGGGTGTTACAGGAAGGCTGGTGAGAGGTGTGACTTTGGTGGCTGGGTGTGAAATTCTCTGGACGCTTCCTCACCCCGATGTGTGGCAACCAGGCTGGGGGACCCCAAATTTGGGCTCCACTGGGGCTGTTAATGTAGATCCCACACCTGACTTCTCCAGGTGACTCGGGCTTCCTCAGAGCGTGGGCATCAGGGAGGGGAAGTGATAGTTTTTCATGGTGCCTCAGAGCCTCATGAGAGGGTATTTGCAGTGATAATGCAGAAGCCTTTTATGACATCAGCTCAGAAGTCACACTGTGTCACTTTCACTATGCTGGGTCAGCTCAGGTTCCAAGGGAGAACACAGACCTGGTTCTCAGAGGAGTAGGCTGGGCTTGGCCTTCTGTGACCCGCTGCAGGATAGCACTTGGGCTGGCAGGTGGGGGACACAGTGTGGGGACTCTGCAGACTGTGCGTTCAAAGGGCTGAGGAGCATCATACTGGGAAGGGAAGGGAAATATACTTGATCAGCTTTATTTTCCTTTTTAAAAAAAATTTTTAAAAATAACTTTATTATCAAACAAACACACATACAAAAAATTAAAACCATTCAGAGAAGAACAATGCAAGGGGGAAAAAAACTACAATAATATTCAAATACAGTAGAACTCAACCAAAACAAAACTTAAAGCACTTAAACATTTTCCCATATAACTTAAAAAAGCATCTCAAACACCAACAAGACACCAGAGGATGTGATTTGTTTCAGAAAGATCCCCAAAACCAATATTGAACAAATAATGATCTGGAAAAAAACTCCAGTTAGTTAGCAGACTCCACATAAGCCAAACTTCTCCCTAATTTAAATTTTGATACATTCATATGACAAGCGATGGAAATACAATCCGAGAAATATGTTATTAGGCCATTTCATCCGTGTGTATCCTTATTTACACTCTCAGTTTCTCACACTAGAGAAACTATTCGGTATTTACACATGTGTGTCCTGTTTATTTCACTTAAGAGTATGGCCTCAGGATGCATCCATTTAGCTGTAAACATCTCTAGTTTCTCGTTCTTTATGGCTGAGTAGTATTCCATTGTATTAAAAAACCACATCTTCTTTATCCAGTTTCCAGTTGATGGGCACTTGGGCTGTTTCCAAGCTTTCACTATTACCAACTGTGCCACCGTAAACGCTGGTGCACATATATCTCTGTGGTAAGATTCTTTTAATTCTTATTTTCCTTGTTTTTATATGCACAGAAGATGATGGCAAACCTTTTCCTAACAGGACCAAAATGGATCCTTACTATATGTAACCCGGTATTTCTCTGTGGTATCCAGCTTGGGTTTGTAGGTTTTTTCTTTTGAAGTTGTCTGCAATAATGGGATATTTTGAATGGTTGTCCTTTAGGATAGATGTAATCTAGGGTCCTCCCACAACACATCAGCATCTCCCACTTTGCATCCTGCATGGCTGTCATTGTTATAGCTTTGTATTTGCTCCTAGCGATTGGATGTCTCACTGTGGCCTTAATTAACCTCTTCCCAGTTTCTGAGAGGACTAGTCCTCACCTTAGTCCTTCCTCTTTCCTCCCCTGTGAGGAGCTGTTTGACGGTGTGGTGTGGCCCTTCTCTGATGGGCAAGCTTATTGCTTCCTTATTGCTTCATTAACCTTATGTATTTTGGATACTAACTCCTCCTCACCTGTTGCAAACACCTTCTTCCAGTGTGAGTCTTATTTCTTCACTGTATTGGTTTTTTGTGAAACACAAGTCTTACTTTTAGTGCAGAACCTGGTTTGGATGAGTATCCCCCAGAAGCTTGTGATGTAGAGGCTTGGTCCCCAGGGTGGCATTCTTGGGAGAAGGTGGACAGTCTAGGGGGTGGGGCCTGAAGGGAGGTCTTTAGGTCCCTGGGGAAGGGGCTTGTGGGACAGCCATCGCTTCCACTTTTTCTCCTGGCTCCTGGTGTCAGTTGCCTCACTAGACACTAGCATGGTGTACCCGTGGTGTACCCCCAGAATTCTGGCCTTGCATCTTCCCTGGGTCTGTGCAAAGCCTCTCCAGCAGCCCCTATTTCTGCCAGGCTCCTCCCTTCCTCTCTCTGACACATGCACAGCTTGGAGGAGAAGACCCTTGATTCACAAATAATTAAGACAAACAAAACAAAACAAAAACCAGATTAAGACAGCCTACATCTGGGCCTGTGCTTTCCCACTGGGCTGATTTAGTGAGGATCAAACTGAATTTATGTACTGACTTCCTTTCTTGGAGGGGCAAGTGGGAGGAAACTGAATGCGTTAAGGGTTCACAGGGCCCGCACAGGCTGCCCGGAGGTGGTAGACAGAGCTGCCATCCTGCCCAGGGGAAGGGGAGCCTGAGAGGTCAGGGACAGAGCAATAAAACAGCCCTATGTTGCTGCGTCTTGCTGGCTGCCCTGGGAGTGCCCTGAGCTGGAGAAAGGAGGGAGCTCACACTGGGAGATACTGAGAGTAGAATCTGGCTGGTCACAGACACCCACACCTGGGGTCCCTGGCTAGGAACAGATGGGAGAGCCTTGGCCAGGCAGAGCCTCTGGGACCTGCCCTGTGCATAGGGCAGCACTGCCAACTTCTAGGGATGGCTGTTTCCGGGAAAGCCCTTCTACAGAGATGGTTCTGCTTTTCAGAAGACATGCTCTGATTTAAAAATTCCAATTTGGCCGGGGATTTAGCTCCGTGGTTCAGCCACCTGGGCTTTGCAAGCTCAAGGTCCCGAGTTCCATCCCTGGTACCAAAAACAAAATGAAACAAAACAAAACAAAAAAATCCAATTCGACTAAGCCACACTTTCCAAAGGACAGACAGACCAAATACATCTGGGGGCTGTATCCACCTCCATCTACCTGTTTCCTGCCTCTATGTTTGGGAGGTTATCACTATTCTGCAGATGGTGACAGGAAGTCACACAGGCAGAGCAACTTCCCACCAGACGGGGGCGAAGCTGAGATGGAGGATCAGAGGACAGGCAGTACAGGGAGGCGGCGCTCCTGCTGGCCTACCTTAGGCATTGGGAATTCAGAGGCTCCTGCACAGTAGTAGGCGTCAAAGAACTTGGGGGAGATTACCCATTCATTCCACCCAATGTCTGCGAAGTCCACCTTCAGGTACCACTGCGCGCAGACCCGTGGCTCGTCCCACTGTCTCCTCCGCGCTTTCTGCATCGTCTTCTCATCGAAGTCCAGCACCTGCGAGGTGGTGGCAGGAAAGGTGTCCTGGCCCTTCCTCCTGCACTCTTTAAGGGGGGGCGGGGCTTCAGCGCACAGAACTGACCAGGCCACAGCTCCTGCTTATGGAAGTGCGGGGCCAAGGGCGCGCTTGCTGGCCCCTCATCTAGCCCAGGCAGTTCGTTGTCCTGCAGCGGCCCAGGGCCCTGTGCAGCCTGGCAGACGCGGGGGTCCGCGGAGCTGTTGTGCACAGCTCGAGGCACAGGGTCCCCAGCAGGAAAGGGGTCATACCTCTGCAGCATCACCGCCACGCTATTGGGCTCCGAGATGGCCAGGTCGTTGGCATATAGGAGAATGTAGGGAGCGGACTTGGGCACCCCGGGGTTCCTCTCCCACGAGTCCAGCTGGGCCGACAGGAGCAGCTCTCCGTCACGGCGCACCACCTTGACGATGGTGGAGATGTCTTTGGCCTGCCACAGGCCGCGTGGTGGAGGCACCAGGGCCATGGCTCCGCGCAGCAGCCCCTGGGTGGCCTTGTTCTTCACCAGACTGCGGAAGAGCATGTGTAGGTGCGCGGGGCCCGGGGGCGGCAGGTGGCATGGGGCGCTCTTGACCCAAAGTTTGTAGGGCACATCTCGCGCCTGGGGCCACCGTGGGGGCCCTGAGTAGAAGTGGAAGGTGGCCGTAAGGATCATCTCCAAGTCCTGCATGGAGCTCAGGTTGAAGGAATACACAGCCTTCTGATCAACCACTTCTGTAGGAGAAGGACAGACCACAGCCTGTTGGGTTCTGTCTAGGAACTGCCCTTTGCTCAGGGTGCCTCCCACCCAGGCTGGGGTGAAGCCATGCCAGGACCCAGGGTCATGCTCAGCCCATGTGTTGCTTGGCTCCTCTCCTGCAATCCCCATATCAAACTGATGGGGGCGCCCTTTGGTGTCCTCAATGAACATGTGCCATTGAGGTCAGAGTAGGGGGAGAGATGAGGGAGCAGAGGAGGTGACAGGATAGATGTTCAGGCCTGCTGGACCCCAAAGCTCCTTTTTCCTAGCCTGTATAGCCCAAGAAAGACTAAGTGTCGCTGACACCTTCATCAGGTGCTCAAGATGGCTTGGGCTGTGTCCAAGATTTGTTTTAAGGCAGCCACACCACTAAGGCATTCACATAGCTGTTTTTCTATGCATCCAGTTTTTAAATGCAACCATTAAAGTCAATTGATAGTAAATGCAGTCATTCTTCCAAATGAGATGAAATAATGAGACCTATTTTTCACTGTATTCTGAGTACCTTTAAAGGGAAGCTCGGATTAAGGACACAGCCATTTTGATCATCTGCTGTGGGGCCTTTAAGATTGCTTTACAAAGAAAGAGCAGAATCAGGATTGCACAAGGTCAGTCAATAACCTCCAAGGGCCAGGCTGCTGTCTGGAGGTGCCAGCCTCACCCGCCTCCCGGACCACTTGACCATCACATCTGTCCTGCCTCTGCTTCCCTGGGGTTTCTGACCACTCCTTCCTTCTCACCTGGCCCCACCACATGTTCCCCATGTCACCCCACTGTCCCAGGAAGCTGGAGAAGTCCTCTCTAAGCAGGGAGGGGTCTTTTCCGGCACATCCCTGTGCTGGAGACCAGGTGGAAGCAGCCTGGGAGATGGTAGACACTGGGCTCCCAAGGGGCATGGGTCGGAGCTACACTTCTCTGACACCTGCATCCAGGGATCAGTTGGGATTTTTTTAAACCACAATCTTCAGTTTAATGTTCTTTATTTCTACTGGGCAGGAAGCCTTGTTCCATTGGAAGATTTCATATGGACTGTGAGAGAGAGGAAGAAAGGGAGAAATATCTATGGAGAGCCCCTTAAGGCTAAAGATGTCATCTTACCTAATCTTCCCTACAAGTGGAGATGTCACAGCCCCTTCACATGCCCCAAGCATATCAAACCACACTAGGTCCTGCTATGCATTTAAATTTGGCTTCGTCCAAGCACTGTGGCCTTGAATGCCACAGTCTGAGTCTCACATTCTGACCAGCACCCCTGGGGGCTGTACACATTGAGAAGTCTAAGGAGCAGCTCAAGTGCCCCAGGCTGAGTATCTGTAGCACCTCCAAGCTGGAAACTTCCAGTAGGTGTCCTTGCTGTCGCCCACAGCTGGGGGCTCCTGCACTGCATTCACTCAGGGTGGTTCAGAGAGGGTCACTGGTCGCTCCTCCTGCTGAATGCTCATTGACCTGTGGGTGGGTGAAGGTCAGCACAGTACAGCACCCACTCCCAAAGTAGAAAGGCTCCAAGTCCCCGTTGGATGCCAACATGCTCTGAGCCTCACTGTCCTCATGTGCTTCATATGGGCCTGATATGAACTCCTGAGGCTGAAAGAAATGACACACAGCAAGCCCCATGCAAGGGAGGTGCCCAAACATGCTTTCTGACACTGTCACTGAAAAGACAGAGGGAGGCAGGGCCAGCTTCTCCTGCACCGACATGAGCAGCCCCACTCCCCACAGCTCCTGGTCCTGACCCAAGATAGCAGATGTGGCTCACTTTCATCCAGTACAGGTCTTAGCGCAATGTTTATTCTGCTCATATCACAGATCCAGAGTGAGGACAAGTCTCAGAGGTCACATGAGAGGGTAGGTGTCCTACCTCTGTGGGGCTTGAGGGCTTCTGGCCAGAAATAGCTCATGGTTTACTGGGCAGCCTGCCCTGTGACAACCCTCCCTGCAGGGACCTGCTGAAGTCCAGCCAGGTCACTGTAGCCTTCGGGTGTCATGCGGGCTGTGGCTCAAGGTAGGGACCCCTACCTGAAGTTTCCAGCTGAGATGTGCCCAAGGCACAAGGGAGAAGCCCAAAGAGAAGTCTCCATCTCCTGTGAAATGTACTCACAGTGGCTGTGTAAGTCAATTCTCTTCTGTATCATCCCCCTTCCCAGAAGAATCTGTAAAACTCTCACTCTGCTAAGGGTCAGCTGCCTGGGTTCCCAGCCAAAGTGGTCAAAGGTGTCCTGGGAGAGCTCTGCCTAGTGGGGGACAGACTGGTAACTGATGACAGCCCTCAGCAGCATCCGGTCACGTGGCCCTCACAGAACACTACACATGAGGCCCTGTGTGCTGGGAGCAGTTCTGGGACCTCCTTTGCTTAGAGGCCTCTACAGCCCCAAACAACATGCCACTTAGCAAAGTCCTACTAGGTCTGACAGCCCATCCCTCCCTCTGCCTTGACACTTGTCCTTCTTGTCATCCCTACATGAGGCTTCTGTCTAGGGCCTTGCCAGGGCTGTCCATCCCCTGCCTGGCTCCCCCTCCAGGTGTCCTGGATCTTCCTTCAGATCTTCACTCATTCAACCTCCCCTGCAAAGCTGCCCTTGGCCCTGGGACTGAAGAGCTGCTTGTCACCTCTCCTGTTCCAAACACTTCCTGACATCGTGTGTATTTATGTGTTATTGTTTGTCTTGTTCTCTCCATAAATACTGAGAAGGCAGAGCTTTGTCAGTTTTGTTCTCTTCTGTGCCCTGGGTCCTGGCATACAATGAGGGTGGCATTTGGTGCTCAGAGATACGTGATAAGGGAGGAGTGCCTAGGGCACATTAAATGGCCTCTGCATTGCAGGAAGGCAGGAAGGGACAGGGCACCAGTGGGGCCTATAAGGCCCTGGCCACTGTCCTTAAGCACAGCCACCACATTCTTAAGAAGCCCAGACAGTGTAGTTCTTTGAAAAGACACAGCTGACTGTGAAAACACAACTGAAGACCTGGGGGACTGGACCTTCAGCCAGTGACCTCCACGTGGGCCTCATTTATCTTATCTCTAAATAGGAATACAGGTTGAGTACCCCGTATCTGCTGCTTAGGACCAGAAATACTTCAGATTTCATATTAAAAAAAAACTTTGGAATATATGCATATACATGGTGAGACATCTTAGGGATGGTACCCCAATCTGAACACAACATTCTTTTCTATTTCCTGTATTTTATAAATTTAGCCTGAAGGTAATTTTGTATAGTATTTTTAGTGCATCTGCATCCTGACTGAAACTTGTCACATGAAGTTGGTTGTGGAATTTTCCATCTGTAACATCATGGCAGTGCTCAAAAAGTTTTGGATTTAGCATTTTAGATTTGGGATGCTCCATGCCTCAGTACCTGGCCCTGAGTGCCGCCTGCTTACTACAAGGACAGGGAGGCATGGGTCATTCACTCCGTGGAAAGAGGGCTGGGCCTCCACTGAGGGCACATCGCCAGCCCAAAGTCACCCCCCTGGGAAGGGGCAGAGGTTCTGCCTGACCCAGTGCCCACATCCTTTGTCCTCCCATGGACTCGGAGCAAGAGCTCCAGCATCCAGCATGGCCTGTGTTGGTAAGACTTGCTGCAGTTTACAGCCGCCTCCCCCATTGGTGGCCTTGTCCCTGGATAGGGGGTCTCTGCCCAGGTTCACCCTTCCTTACAGATGGGGCCCTGGAGGAGGAAGCAGCACATCTGAGGGCTGGCACAGGGCTGGCTTTGAAACAGCTTTGACTTAGATGAGCCAGGGGAGGGGGAGAGAAACCGACTGTGTGCTATGCCGGGCACCAAGTCTCCACCTCATCCCTGCTGCTCAGAAGGGGAAAGGAGCCAATGCCACTACACACAGCCAGTAGCTGGAGAAGCTGGGATTTAGGCCCAAGTTTGCCTCTTGGTTCCAAAGAAGAGGGATCTGTCAGACAGTTCCAGACTGTACCAGAATTCTGACTTGTCACACTTATCTTTTCTACCCTATCACTCCTGGGCCCCAGGCTTGTCTCTGATGGAGATGGTACGAGTTGCGTGACAGGGAGAATAGCAATATCCTGGTACACAGGAGGTACCAGCCATTGCCATGCTTAGACCTCTCCCGCCTCAGTTTCCCTGTCTGTAAAATAAGGGCCACAGGATGTGAGTCACCGTCTCCAGTCCCTCTTGGGGGTTACATCCTGTGTTCCTGTTACTAGTACCATCCCCACTCCATAAAAACAGGAAGATACTTAGTCTGGCCAGTGCTGGCTCAGAACTTGCTCCCCACTTCATCTTTCTTTCCACCTCCCAGCCACGCCCTGCCCTTTATAAGCAAGTCCAATCAATTCTGCCTCTTTACTGATTTACCAAGGTTGTGACCATGCTAGATAAGTTCTAAGTGGCTTCATTTAGGGTGCTCCACAAATGGACTGTAGGTGGGAAATAAAAGGTACAGTGAGGGTGGAGCTCTATCGGTTGACCTGGTGAGTCTGCTCAGGGGAGAAGAAAAGGGTGTGCTCAGTGGCAGGTGCTCCCCTGTCCACCATCTTGAGAAGCCAAGCTCCCCATGTCTGGTCCTAAAAGCCACAGATGTTACCTAGAGCCACACAGCTCATGAGCAGCAGGTGGCAGCTCTGACCCCAGACAGGATGGGCTTGTGTCCTTCCATCTTGGGAGGGCAGCCTGCACATTGAAGGGTTTTTTCCTAATGAATGCCTCCTCCCCACAGGGCTGCAGGAGATCCCACCTACCTGGAACTGTACTCTGCAGCCATGAGTAATCACCATGACAACCAGGGTCTTCCCATCACCCCTGCTGCCCAGGTGGTACCTTCTCTGTTTTCCTGGGGGCTTGCAAGGCAGCCCAGTCCAGCGCAGCCCAGCTCAGTGGGCAGGCTGCTGGGACCGGGGTCTAGAGGGGCTCAGAGCAAGCCAACACGGAGGGCCTCTGCCCAGCTCCATCCACCATGGAAGAAGGCAGGGAGGTGGTTGCCAGGACAGGAGGGGGACAGGGTGTTCCTGCAACCTGGGATTCTGGACCTCAACCTCTGCAACCTGCACACTTCATGCTGGTGCCCTGGAGCTCTCAGTGCCAAGCACCTAAAGCCCTCATTGCATGCCACTTCCTACCACTAAAACTGTTCACTGCCTGCAGCTGGAGGTCCCCCTCCTGCCTGGTGCTTCTCCCTTCTGTCCCTGCTGTCCACCTGACCATCTCTCCTCCAGCAGCGAGTGCCAACACCGCTGGTCTGGTCTTACTCTCCTCACACTCCCCAGCTCACTGGTGTCACAAGGCCAGCTTGTGTCTGGGTCGGGGTGTCCTTTGTTCAACAACTATGGGAGATCACCAAGGATGGGAACTCCGGGCCATGCTGTGCCACTCTGGGATCCTCACTGGAGGCTCCAGCCTGTCCCACAATGCTGCGTGAGTTGATGGGAAGGAATGAATGAAGGAGTGCAAGGAAGAGGAAATGCGGCCAGGCCATGCAGGATGGGGAGGCTGGACGAGGAGGAAGGGGAGAAGGAAGAGGAGGGTTCCGGGGCACTCTACTCACCCAGCCTGGCATGGAAGCTGCGCACCGTGTTGTGTTGCTGCCTCCAGCCTGGAGGCTGCGGGCCCCGCCTGCTGTACTTCTCCTAGAGCCAGAGCATATGGACAGCGGCCACGTCCCTGGCGTCTGCGACCAGTGCAGCAGAAGCCTAGTCCCCTGGGGATGACTCCTGCAGGCTGTCGGTGGCCATAGGCGGCGAGGGCCAGGACAGGGCCGAGTGGCTGCAGCCTGCATCCTGGAACAGCAGGAGCAAAGGCAAGAGCGGCAGCAGTCGGGGCCCCGGTCCGTTCCGCGTGGGGCCACGTGCCATGGCCACGGGACTGCGGCACGGGGCAGGAGCCCAAGCGGAGCAAGGGGAGCGTGGGCGCGGGGCGAGCGGTGCATCCAGGGCTTCAGCCCTGGGCAGTCAATGGGTGTGGAGCCAAGCCGGGTGCAGTCTGGGGAACTCGAGTGGCCAAACTTTGCGGCCCACGGCGCGCGGGCCGGGCTGGTTCGGGAGGCGGGGCGGGGTGGGGCGTCTGCAGTGCCCTCGGGGGACCAGGCTGACCTCCCAGGAGTGTCGCTGGCCGGCAGTGTGCATGGGCGAGTCTGCTTCCTGCCGCCCTGCCCGGAGCCCGAAACCCAGCCCAGCGCCAGGCTCCTGTGTGTCAGCGCCAGGGGCCCCGCCTGCCGGGTTACCCCTGCAATGGCATGCAGGGCTCTGTGGTTGCAAGATGACAGCTCCCCCAGGAGGACCCCAGAGGGTGTCTGAGGGTGTGTGTGTGTGTGTGTGTGTGTGTGTGTGTGTGAGAGAGAGAGAGAGAGAGAGAGAGAGAGAGAGTGAGAGAGAGAGAGAGAGAGAGTACTCGGCGCTTCCAGGTATCTCGGAGCCAGTATGTCCAAAATGCAGCAGTACCATCTGGGAGCTGGGACCCTTCCTGGGTGGGCCAAAAAGCGGGAAAAAAATCCTCATTCTCAAGGCAATGGGAGCAAGAAGGGATATCCTGATTAAAATTCAGAATTAACTGATTAGGTGACTTTATTTGGCAATGGGGATTCTAGTTGCTGAAGGAATACATCAAAGGTCCTTATTATTCTTTGGACAGGATTGCATGAAAAAGGACATGCTATCAATTTGCTTCAAAAACAAGTTGCCAGCACATCAGAGGAAGAAGAGAGAAAGCCCACAGCTGTCCCTAGAAGGGTCTGCATGAAGTGCAATGAGTCCCTGGCCCAATACTGCAGTTTTGCCCTGAGCAAAGGTCCTGGACATTTTTTCACCTCTATAAGGGTTACTTCTGCGTGGGGAGAAATCAGGGCTTGTGGACTTGATGGGAAGCAGGATGAAATCCCAATACACAGGTAATTGAAGTTCTACATTATCCCTAACCCCCAGCATGAACTTACGCTGATACTGACATGCAACCCACACTGGAAGACACAGGCATTTCAATGTCAAAGCTGTTTATGACCCCAAACCTAAGCCTATCCATAGCTACAACGTTAACCCTATAACTACCCATCATACCACACTGCAATGTTCAGGAACATGTAACAAAACACTATATTTTACTTAACACTAAGGCTAACTATAACGATACTATTCACACTCCAATAACCAGGTACTTGATCCACGTGCAATCCTTAACCCTAAAACGAATTGTGACACAAACCAAAACGACCATAAGTAATTTTCAGGTACCTCTATTTCAGCACTATCCATGACACTTACCAAATGAAGACCCCTCACCCTAAAAATCATTCCCACACTCCAAAGCTCAGGTACATGAATTGGAACCCGAAACCTAATCCTAATCTTAACATTAAACCTAAGCAGCAGGATGAAATCCCAATACCCAGGTAATTGAAGTTCTACATTATCCCTAATCCCCAGCATGAACTTACACTGATACCAACATGCAACCCACACTGGAAGACACAGGCATTTCAACGTTAACGCACTTTATGACCCCAAACCTAAGCCTAGCCCTAGCTACAACGTTAACCCTATAACTACCCACCATAGCCACACTGCAATGTTCAGGAACATGTAAAAAAAACACTATATTTTACTTAACATTAAGGCTAACTCTTAACAATACTACTCACACTCCAATAACCAAGGACTTGATCCACGTGGCATTTAAAACGCTAAACCGAATGGTGACACAAACCCTAATGCCCATAAGTCATTTTCAGGTACCGCTATATCAGCACTATCCATGACACTTACCGAAAGAAGAACCTTAACCCTGAACATCTTAAACACTCCAAACTTCAGTGACATGAATTAGAACCCTAAACCAGAACCTAAGCTTAAATCTAACCCTAAGGAGTAGGACCAAATTCCAATACCAAGGTACTTGAAATTCTACATTATCCCAAACCTCCACCATGTACTTATATAATATTAACTTTCTACTCCACACTTGAAGAAACAGGCATTTCAATTTGAAAGCTATCTATCACCCCAACCCTACCCCTACCCCTAGCTAGAACGTTAACCCTAACACTACCCATCACAGACACACTGCAATGTTCCGGCACATGTAAGAAAACACTATACTTTACCGAACACTAATCCTATATCTAACAATCCTACTCACACTCCAATAACCAGTACTTGATCCATGTGCCATCCCGAACCCGAAACTGAATTGTGACACAAACTGAAACGCCCCGAAGTCATTTTCAACTACCTCTATTTCAGCACTACCCATGACCCTTACCAAAAGAAAAACCCTAACCCTAAACATCATACCCACACTCCAAACGTCAGGGACATGAATTGGAACCCTAAACCGGAACCTAATCCTAAACCTAACCCTAAGGAGCAGGAACAAATTCTAATACCCAGCTACTTGAAATTCTACATTATCCCTAACCCTCGCCATGAACTTACATAATACTAACTTTCTAACCCACACTTGAAGACACAAGCCTTTCAATTTCAAGGCTATCTATCACACCAAGCCTAACCCTATCCCTAGCTAGAACATTAACCCTAACACGACACATAGCCACACTGCAATGTTCAGGAACATGTAACAAAACACTATATGCTTCCTAACACTGATCCGAACTCTAACAATCCTACTCACACTCCAATAACCAGGTACTTGATCCACGTGCTATCCTTAACCCGAAAACGAATTGGGACACAAACCATAACGACTATAAGTCATTTTCAGGTAGCTCTATTTCAGCACTATCCATGACACTTACCAAATGAAGACCCCTAACCCTAAAAATCATTCCCACACTCCAAAGCTCAGGTACATGAATTGGAACCCGAAACCTAATCCTAATCTTAACATTAAACCTAAGCAGCAGGATGAAATCCCAACACCCAGGTAATTGAAGTTCTACATTATCCCTAACCCCCAGCATGAACTTAAACTGATACTAACATGCAACCCACACTGGAAGACACAGGCATTTCAATGTTAACGCAGTTTATGACCCCAAACCCAAGCCTATCCCTAGCTACAACATTAACCCTATAAATACCCATCATAGCCACACTGCAATGTTCAGGAACATGTAAAAAAACACTATATTTTACTTAACATTAAGGCTAACTCTAACAATACTACTCACACTCCAATAACCAGGTACTTCATCCACATGCCATTCCAAATGCTAAACCGAATGGTGACACAAACCCTAATGCCCATAAGTCATTTTCAGGTACCGCTATTTCAGCACTATCCATGACACTTACTAAAAGAAGAACCCTAACCCTGAACATCTTAAACACACTCCAAACTTCAGTGACATGAAGTCAAACCCTACACAGGAACCTAAGCTTAAATCTAACACTAAGGAGTAGGATCAAATTCCAATACCAAGGTACTTGAAATTCTACATTATCCCAAACCTCCACCATTTGCTTACATAATATTAACTTTCTACTCCACACTTGAAGAAACAGGCATTTCAATTTGAAAGCTATCTATCACCCCAAACCTACCCCTACCCCTAGCTAGAACGTTAACCCTAACACTACCCATCACAGACACACTGCAATGTTCCGGCACATGTAAGAAAACACTATACTTTACTGAACACTAATCCTATATCTAACAATCCTACTCACACTCCAATAACCAGTACTTGATCCATGTGCCATCCCAAACCCGAAACTGAATTGTGACACAAACTGAAATGCCCCGAAGTCATTTTCAACTACCTCTATTTCAGCACTATCCATGACCCTTACCAAAAGAAAACCCCTAACCCTAAACATCATACCCACACTCCAAACGTCAGGGACATGAATTGGAACCCTAAACCGGAACCTAATCCTAAACCTAACCCTAAGGAGCAGGAACAAATTCTAATACCCAGCTACTTGAAATTCTACATTATCCCTAACCCTCACCATGAACTTACATAATACTAACTTTCTAACCCACACTTGAAGACACAAGCCTTTCAATTTCAAGGCTATCTATCACACCAAGCCTAACCCTATCCCTAGCTAGAACATTAACCCTAACACAACACATCATAGCCACACTGCAATGTTCAGGAACATGTAACAAAACACTATACGCTTCCTAACGATGATCCGAACTCTAACAATCCTACTCACACTCCAATAACCAGGTACTTGATCCACGTGCCATCCCGAACCCTAAACTCAATTGTGACACAAAGCATAACAACCATAAGTCATTTTCAGGTACCTGTTTTTCAGCACTATCCGTGACACTCACCAAACGAAGAACCCTAACCCTAAATTATACCCACACTCCCAACATCATGTACATGGATTGGAATTGCAACTGGATGCTGATTCTTACCTGAGATTTGCAAGAAGTCTGCCCTTAGTCTTGTCGGCTTCAAAGAGGGTAGCTCTTTTGAAGGAAACTGGGAGAAAAGATGTGGAAGAGGGTATCAGAGGAGAACTGAAGAGCTTTTTGGTGCACAGGAAAACCCTTAGTGGCACAGGAAACCCACCTGGATACTGGGATGACTGACAGTGAAACAGTCGTGTTCCCAGAATCCAACCTTTCCTAAGGGACAACTAAAACCTCATGCTCACAATTCCCAGGCCAGGGCCCCAACAGGCACAAATTCTGGGTACAGTCACACATTCAGTGCTCAACAGGTGAGCATCCATTTGAGATTTGAGCCCTCCTAGGCCATGTGTCCTCATACAACCTCTAGCATGGCTGAGGACACCTTCCTTTCCGATCTGAGTACCTGCATTTCTAGGAAGGGGCAGGCAAGGTGCCAAGAGACACCTCTGTCATTTACACAAGGAAATGGACCTTAGGACACCTTGTCAGTGGCCTGGGTGTAAGCCCACACCTACCTGGATGTCTGTAGGTATCCACCAGGGTAATAGTACAGCTCCCTGTGACATTGGGAGCCCAAAGAAAATCAGTTCTGGGAATGATGATTTCATCTACATCTCCTTGCACCAGCACATGTCTGAACTATTGAGATCGCTGTGTGGTTTTGTGCCACCTGGCTGCTTGATGACCACGGCCCTTCTGGAACTCCATGAACAAAGACTGGTCAGAGAATTCTTCCCTTAAAGGGAAACCTGCAGATGTTCTAAGGGTCAATGTCTATAGGCCTGGATATTTGGATATTAGCAAGAATCCCTGCCTCATCCTGTATTACTGTGAGCATGAAAAATTCATTATAGGTCAGCCAATCTACACAAAATGGGAGGCTTATTGTAGTCACTGGAAGAGTCCATTATTTGACCTTCATTGGCACACAGGTCAAACAGTATTTGGAAAGGCAGAAGGGTGTCCGAGTGTCCTCCTTCAATATTCATCTGAAAAAAGGTGTCTCAAGGATGAAGATGGCAACACCTCTCAAGACCTGATTTCCCTAGCACAATACCTACTGATAAATCATGGCAACACCAGGTTAGGCAGAGGCTCCTTTGTGAGCTCTCAAAGGAACATCAGTCAGATCTTGTGAACAAGGCTATGTCCATGACAGGACTTACCTCACAATCTGAACAATGCAGCTTACCTATCAATCTTGTGTCAACAACCAATTCTTCATATCTGTATAAAGATAAAGAGAAGGCCAATCACACCATGCTGAAAGCACAGAATTCTGCATACACTTTGTTCCGCAAGAACACCAGGCCTTTCCATTTGCCAGCACCACTGGCACAAAAGGCTCTCACTTTCCCCGGGTAGGAGAACCAATCTGAGTGGGGCACTCTCACTCTGAGGCACTTATCTTCACCAAGTGGTCAACTGCAGAAAATCGTGTGCTTCTTCTTTGGCAGGGTGGTCCACAAAAATATCATTTGAGCAAGGACACAAAGACCCTCAATCTTCATTTCCCTGCACCCTACAACAAGCACAAACTCCTATTTACTTACCTGGCTAAGTTTGCCCTTCATTGTTTCCCTGAGCACCTGCACCCAAGCCTGGCTACCAACAGAGGACCTAGGATCTCTTACCAAGGTCCATAGAGAGAACTTGCCTGGAGCTATGAGGCCCCTACATGCCCTTACCCATGTCCCGGAGATGTTGAATGGGACTCCCTCTCTTGGGTCACCATCACATCTGCACATCTCACTGGACAAGAAGCCCAGAAGAAACTACTGTTTACCCACACCTGTTTATGTGTCCACCTATACCAATTCCATGTTGTCCTACATTCAAGGTCCATCACCACTACAGGCTCCTCCCTCGGCCACAGAGTAGCTAGAAAACAGTAAAGGAAGTTCCTCAAAGATGCCTGCCAAACTACTCCAATCCTTACTTGAGGGAACCACCCTATGACAATTTCCTGTTGCCCCACTTGATCCCTAGTGTGACTAGAGTGAAATGCAGGATATACCTGACAGCAGGGATCCAATATCATCTAATGCTCCCACACAATAGCAAAAAGACACTGAATACACACTTGCAAAATAGAGTGGGTTACATCAGAAGTTCACCATCAATAGTCATATCTATGCCAGAAATAGTGTCACTGATGTTGAATATGAAATCAGCTCAGAACCTTACACTACTCAGACCTGCAGAGGATACTTGTCCAGGAAACAGGACAACACCTTATGCACACTCTCCTCATGTCCACCTGGATACAAAAGATCCCACGGTCCTCAATGAGGTACAAGGACCATGGTTCTTACCTGAGATGTCCATGAGGTTGCAGCCAGAGTCTTCTACATTTCATATTTTCTCTTGAAGGGGACTTGAGAAGACATGGAGAAGAGGGTGTCGTGTAGAGTC
>NW_028258405.1:89137-155319 GCF_053883595.1 Heterocephalus glaber
AATAGTGGCCCCATAGAGTTTACCAAATTAGCCAATTATGCTGGAGCTCATAAAATGAGGCCTTAAATGTCATTTAACTAGAAAATATTATAATCACCAAGTGGTCTGATTGTAAGATGATACTTGGGGCAGCATCAGTGGTTACAGAAAACAAATCGTGAAACAAAACACAGTTCAAATGTCCCCCTCAAATGCAACCGCATATTTTCTGCAGCAATATTTTCTGAAGAATACCATATTTCTCAAGGCACCAGCAACCAACATGTTTCTCATTTGAAACTAGGTTTAATATGACCTCATTGTTTCCTATTTGTTTGCCTTGAGCAAACCAATGCACAAGATTTGTTCTCATAAGAGAGCTAAGGAACATAGAGGATGAGAGTAGACTCACCAAAACTCATGAACTTAGGGAGCTATCTGCAAGAGATCCTATAACCATTGAATTGAGTGTCTTGAGCTGCCAGAGGCTTGTGGTGCTGCCTAAATGTCATCCAAAATTTAGTTGACTGAACATATACTGGTCTCTCAGAACTTCCATACGGTACTTAAGAAAGAGGCAAAAGCTGCTTTAAATTGCTGTGTGATTTGAGGGCAGAAATATTAAAGATGATAGACTATTTAAAAATTTAGGGTTTATAACCACTATTTCCTTATTGCCTTCTTTCCAATCATTAAATAACAGATTTTGGTCTTCAGTGAAAGGAGATAGAGCATAATGGAAAAACCAAGGCTATGGCACTAATAACTGTGTGACCTTGGACATTTAATTTCTCTGATTTTCAGTTATTTTATATAAAATATGGGATAAAGGTGATGGGTTATGTTGCGAGCAGTGCTGTGCTGAGAATAACACATGAACAAATCCCAGCACAGTGCAGGGTACCCTGAAGGAAGGAAGTATTAAATTCATGTCTTCCTTTACCTGTTACCAGAATATCTTTGGCTCTTTTTACTTCTTTATTTCTCCTTATTTCAGGAAGAATGGCCTCTTGGAATGGAGGAACAGTAAGAAGACTGTCCTGGTTTTATGTTAACACCCTCCATGAACATCATTGTCACTCTTGTTAAAGGAATGACAAGTACTAAAGAGACTAGGAAAGCTTTTGTGAGGTACTCTGAGGCAAAGGGAAGTGAGGTCTTATGTGTGGACACATAGCAAACAGGGAGAGCAGCCCAAGGTGAATTTACAAAATGAAACTGATTGGTTTTAGAGCTGGGGTCCCCAAGCTCTGGACCATGGACAAATACTGGAAGGGGTTGGGTCTGTCTGGGCTGCTCAGTCAGAACATGACTGGCAAGCCAGCATGCAAAGCTTCATCTGTGCTTATAGCAGCTCCTTCTAGCTCACATTATGGCCTGAGCACTGCCTCCTGTCAGAACAGCAGTGGAATTAAGACTCTTATAGGAGCAGGAACCCCACTATGACTTGCACATGTGAAGGATCTAGGTGCAAGCTCCCTATGGGAATCTAATGCCTGGTGACCTGAGGTGGAGCTGAGGTAGTGATGCTAGTACTGGGGAGCAGCTGCAAATACATTAACATTAGCAGAGACATTTGACTGCACAGAGACCATAATAAATCAGTTGCTTTCAGATTCATATCAAAACTCTATCAGTGAGTGACAAACCACATCTGGAGGCAGGTTTTATAATGGCAAATGAACTGATATACTTCAATTGTACAGCTGGATCTGGTGCAGGATTTAAGTTAGAATCTGACACGTGTTTTAGCCTGTGCATGGCTGGCTAATTATTTTATTTACTACTTCTGTCCACACCTCTTTTGTGCACTGCACACTTGTTTTGGCCTCAGTTTTTATAAGCCCTCAAGCTAATCCCAACCAAAATGAGTGAAGTAAAAGTGTCACTAGAAAGCTTCTTTGAAAAGGAGATAGACCCATTGATAAGACAGCAGAAGAATCTAAGATTGCCAGCAAAGAGAGGTGAAATTAAAAGAAAATGTTGAATTTTACTTAAATTAGGGGTTCATGATTCACATTCTCTAAGTCCACTTTGCATAATATGTGATCAGATAAAGCCAAAATGCCACTTGGAGACAAAGCATTCTGCATTAAAAGACAAGCCTTTGGAGTTTTTCAAAAGAAAAAACATAAACACAAAGAACAGAAGTAATTATTAATGACCACCACTTCATCAAATGTGTACATACTGAGAGTATCATTATTAGTGGCTAGCTGCCTTGCTAAAACTAAGAAGCCCTTTACTGTTGGTAAAGAATTCAACTTACCTGCTGCTAAAGACATTTGTTGTGATTTTTAAAAACTTCTAGTTCAAAAGGTGGTGTGTATTCCTCTTTCAGCTAGCACCATAACTAGATGATCTGATGAAATAGCAGAGGATATTGAAGAACAATTTTTAGATAGAAGTGAGACCCCATGGTATGGAACTCATATTCATGAGTCTACCCATGTTGACAACAGGCAACAAGGCTTGTTTGGAGGTAATATATTTTTCAGGAGGATGTGTATAAGGATATGTAATGTATACATTCATTGCCAAAGAAAACCACAGCTGCAGAACTATTCAAGTTTTTGAATGATTACATATCAGGAAAACTGAATTGGTCGTTTTGTGTTGATATATGCATGTACAGAGTGGTTGCCATGAATGGATAGCTTGCTGGTTTCACTATTTGGGTAAAAGAAGTTGCTTCTGAATGAATCTATGCACTATGTCATCCATAGAGAAATGCTGGCTAGCTGGAAAAAAAATGTCACCTGAACATAACAAAAGTTTACAGGATATGACTAAAATTATCTACCACAATAAAGTGTATGCTATTAACTCATGTCTCTTTATTCAGCTCTGTGAAAGGATGGATCCAGAGTAAACGTATCTTCTCTTATGCACACAAGTAGATGTCTTTCTAGTGGTAGATTACTAGCCAGAGTTTTTGAATTACAAGAGCCACTCTAGAGATTTCTTTTAGAAAAACAGTCACCACTGGCAGCATATTTCACTGACACCTTACTTACTTGTGTGACATATTCAATGTGTTTAATCTATTACTTTAGTGAAGAACAACAACTGTGTTCAAATTGGCAGATAAGGTGGTTACACTATAAACCAAACTGGAATTATGAGGCTAATAAGTGAATATTGAGACTTTTGACATATTCCAAACATTAACAAAGATTTTTAAAGAGGCTAAGCTGAAAACTTATTTTTCTCAGCTAGAGCATGATCATCTATCTCAGCTTTCAGGATTATTCCATATATCTATCTCAGCATTATTCCCAGAAACAAAAAGTCCTCCAAACTGAGAAGGAATACATCTACCACTCATTTGTGAATAAGTCAGGTGAATCAATTTGTCTGTGCTAGAAGAGGATCAACTGTTTAAGATGGAAGTAATTGCAATAGTATTTTTGAGTAGTCTCAAAAATATGCTTGTGACAACTTCAAATCTCCATATATTCAGGATTAAAATCAAGACAGAATATCCTAAAATTGTCACAAAATCACAGAAAAGCCTGCCTCCATTTCCAACATCCTATCTTTGTGAAGCAGGATTTTCTGCTGTAACAGCAATCACAACAAGATTATGGAGTAGATAAGATATGAAGAATATATTTCAGCCAACATTGTCTCCCATCACTCCCAGATGGGACCAACTAGTTGCAAGAACAAAAGCTCAGGGCTCCCACTGATTCTGCATTATGATGAGTTGTATAATTATTTCATTATCTATTACAATGTAATAAATGTAATAATAAAAATTAACTGCACAATAAATGTAATGGGCTCAACTCAAGCCTCCACCTCACCCCCTCCCAATCCATGGAAAATTATCTTCCAGGAAACTGGTCACTGGTGCCATAAAGGTTGGGTACTGCTGTTTCAGAGGCTTCTAATTAACTAGGCCGTATCTTTACATCTTCTGACCTTACTTTATCACAAAAGATGTTCCTAGTGGTGAGTTTATTCTTGTTAAACCAGAGAAGGTTGGAGAATCCTGGTGATAATGGAGGAACTCTCAACAGAGACCATGGCAAATTTCTTTTCTGCTTTCATTCCCTAGGAGTTGTCCCTTCTATGTAGCCTCATTGGTAAAAGGTAACTAAGTATGAGAATTCCACATAATAAACATCTCTACCTACAATCTGGGAGGCATTTTCAAACATGATGTGACTTCTGGTTTAAATATATAATGTTTTTAATAAAAGTGCAATCTATGATTTTTTTTTTTTCTGGTGCTGAAGATTGACCTCTCGGCCTTGTGCATTCTAGGCAAGTGCTGTACCACTGAGCTCCATCCCCAGCCCTATCTATGCTTTTAAGAAAGACAAATCTTAGAAACTATAAAGGCAAAGGTATTTTGATGTGGTTGAATTACTGTCTCTTTTTGAAAGCATGTGAATTCTGGGAAGAAGGTGGGAAGGGCATGTTTAAGAATATTTGTGAGTACTATTTCACTTTCTTGTAGTGGGAAAAGGGTGTGTTTGGGCAGATGCTAAATGTATAATGGAAAAGGACTAGATTTCAAAACCTTTAACTTAGAGGAGATAGATAAAGGTAGGAGAGATAGTAACAGTCAAATTAACTAGTGCTAATCCTCTCAAAGGCTGTTGAACAAACTGACCTCTATGGACCTGAGTAAAAATAACCTTTAAAATCATAGTATATGCTAAAAACTAAATAATAAAATCAAAAGGATCTGCTTTTACCAAAAAAATCAACACAGCATGTATTAAAAATGTTTCTTTCTTCGTTTGTTTGTCTGTGGTTAGCCTAAGACTATGAAATGCTCTTGGTCCATATTAAAATTAACAGGCATCTTTTCCTTTTGCATTTTTTACAAATATTTCTGTCTCTAAAACTAGAGCTCTCTGGCCTTTGGCTAACAGCATCTCCAGATCCACAGGCATTGCAGAAAAATGTCAATTTTCTCTAGAAGCAATTACATATACAGCATAGGAGACGCCAATTTTACTATCCAGGGACCACACATACTGTGTGTTTGTTATATTATTTGATATCAAAGCAGAATTTCTTTCCCCTAAAACACACATGAAATAAAGAACACCCACATCCAATTCAGAGATATCTGTTACAGCTTACAGAACTTGGCAATGCAGACATGACTGGTTTACTGGGAAGGAATATTATATTGACTAGATAATACACTATTATTTTTTTAACTTTATGTATATTTTGGGTTAAATGAACATGATTTTTATTCCACTTATTAAAAATACAAATATATTTTCACTGTATATCAATTAGGTATCACATCTCCAAAGTATGAGTAAGAAGGACTTACTGATCCTTTGTTACTAGAGGACTTCAAATTGTTTCATCAGTTATTACCATAATTTCAGATAGTGATCTAAAGCATACACTACCTCCCTTGTTTAATTTTGCAGCATTATGATGTTGGTGTGATGACTTTCATTCATGTGTTTAGTGTGTGCACATCATCTCTACTCCATGACAGACACAGGCATTAGGAATACAGAACTAAGTGAGACATGGCCCTTAGGTAAACATATTTTGGGGTAGAAAAGGAAGGACAAGGAGTTACATGCTTGATTTTTTTTATAGTATATATTCAGAAAGCAAAGGAAGGAAGGAAGAGAGGAAGCAGGAGGGAGGAAAAATGGTAGAAAACACAGAGGATGAAAATAATTCAGCATATGGTAGAGAAAATGTGGTCAGGAATGGTGAAACTTGAGGTCGCCTTTGAATCAAAGGGGCTAGTTTCTTGGTTAGATTAGAGGAGTAGGTCCTCTAGGAATACAGAAGTGCATGCAAAAGCCATGAGAGTGGGAGAGACTACAGAACTGCAAAGCATTCACTTCTCTTAGAGCATATCTGTGCATGAAGAATGAGCATGGAGAAAAAGGAAGGGGCACACCAGGTGGGGTCTGCACACAATGAAAATAATTTGGACTTTATATTGCAGGCTATGTTTGCACATACTCCCCAAATGCTGTAAAGTAAAATAATTATAACAGTATGAAACTGGCATAGAGATGAACTAATGAGACAGAAGAGGAAGAGGAGAAACAGAATAGAAAATCTAGATGATGTATATGCAGACATTTAAAATATGAAAAAGGTAGCATTTCCTATAGTGAGTAAAGGGTGGGATTTTCAAGAGGCGTTTGAAAATTGAGTAACAATTTCAAAATGAAATTTAATTCCTATAGACCACACTATTCATTTAAAAATTCTTAGATGAATTAAACATTTGCATATAAAAATACCAGAAGGAAATATTTAATATCTTGGGGTTAGAGGATGTAATTTTGTTTTATTTTGTTTTGTTTTACTATGACATTGTTATATAGTTCAAAGGAAAAAGTGATAGGCTCACAATATCATAATCCTCAAAAAATCATTAACTTCTGAAAGGGTAAGACACTACATGTAGTTGTAAGCAATTGACTTAAGAAAAAATATTTAGAACTATGTAGCATTCAAAGAATTTGAATCTATAATTTATACCACACTAAGCTATTACAAATCAACTTTTTGAAAATTTAATCTTAGATAAATGGGTAAAGGACACAAACAAGAAATTCATGAAAGAAATGACACCTAATGACATCAAAGTATGCTCAATGCCAGTGACAATCAAAGGAATACGATTAAGACAGTTATCTTTTTTATAGCAGATGTCAACAGGAGCTACGTAGCAGTGACAAATATCCCAAATATCTGATAATGTTCTGTGGTTGAGAGGGTGAGGTGAAATGGAAATTCTCAAACACCAAGGGTATAAACTCAGTATTTTTTTTGGAAAGTAATTTGTCAGCATCTATGATATCATTTGATTCTATGAATTGATAGCAATTTGTTTTCTATATAATATACATGTATAAAATATTAAATGTTTTAAAATATAAACATATTAAAATACACAAATATACACCTATAAATGTGCAATGACTGTATAAGAATATTTATTGCACTATTATTTATAATAGCAAAAATCTGAAAAAAATTAAGATTCACCTAAGGAATTAATTTAATAAATTGTAGCATATAGCTGTTTTTAAGGATATATTGGCCTGAAAAGATATTACTGATGTAGGTTTGACTAAAATAAATTATTAGTAAAATAGTTTTTATAGTATAATCTGTCAAGAGAGGTAATGAACTACAGAGGGTCAAGCTGATACGGATTTGAGGTCCAGCTCCTCTACTTACAAACATGTGAAATTTACTAACTTCTCTACATTTTTTTGAATTCTGTCCAACTGGAGTGGAACCTACCTTGCAGAGTTGTAAGGAGAATTCTAAGTATATAATAGAGTCTAAATATATATTAATTATCATTATTGTAAGATGTTCAATAGTTATTTTTAAGCAATTCTCTTATGAAAATAATTTTTGAATGCAAATATATTACATAACCAGAGAGCTTCTCTGAAAAGGGGGAAAGACCCAATGATGATACAGTGGGAGAATCTAAGACTGGGGAAAAAAAGCTACATTTAAAAGAAAGTACCAACAGTCCCCTGCATTATGGTAATTATTTCACTACATACTGCAACATAATAATAACAGAAATAAAGTGCACAATAAATGTCATGTGCTGGAATCTCCTCTTCCCCACCCACCCCAGTCTATGGAAAAGTGTCTTCCACAAAACCAGTCCCCAAAAAGCTGGGGACCATTGATCTAATAGATATGATAATGGATTTGATGCATCAGTTTTTGACACAGATTTGTTTTGATTGCATATTTATAAACCAGTGTGCAAACAAGGAATGCATTTGGGGATTATTTTTAAGTACAAAATAAAGAACTGTCAAGTTTAGGTGGCCTTGGTTATAAGAACTTTTGAAAACCTTAATGATATAAATTGGAAACTGTCCTCTAATCATTAAGCAAGCTATTAATAACCTTTTCTGTGGAAGTTTCTACTATATACATATTCAGTTTTTAATCATGTCAGGAAAAATACAACAAAGTTGGAAAGCCCACTTTTAAGTGTTTTCCCAATAAAGCTAGGAAAATAAACTATGGAAAATGAGAAAATATGTTTTGCACAAATACATTAACATGCCTCTCTCAACAAAGGGTCTATGTATCAAAAACAATACATACCCTTCTGTTCGAAAAATCCTCCGAAAGCTGTCTCCTAAGCTTTTATAACTGTTTGGATCAGTTGTACTTCTCTGAATCTGGAACCTAGAAATAAAAAACAAACAAAAACATTCAAGTCAAAGATTTTGCAAAATGATTTTTTCCCATTTTTCAGTCTTAGAAATTCAGGGGGTTTTTTTCAGATTAATATAAAGTTCTGGTCTTTGCTATAGATTTTATTGACTTGATTATCTTATATAATCTTTGCCTTATTTCTGTAGAATTTAATAGAAACTATAGAAAAGGATTTTTTTCATCTGCTACTTTGTCAAGCAGATGCATCCTGAGGCATTTACATTTTTTTACTTTTGTGAAAAGCACACACAGATGTCATATATTAACATATAATTCAAAATCTGAAGATGTGTATGAAACAAATATGTAGCTCTAAATCCTATCTTAATTGGTATTTCTTGATGATGATTTAACATAAAGGTAAAAAATATTGAGGAGCTAATATGGCCTACCTTGGATATTGCTTGTGAATCTGGAATTAATTCTGGCAGGCAGGTGCCTGCAATTGGAGTGAGAATTGGGATTGTATGTTGGGGTCATATTACTATGCAGTTTATTATGTTGTTCAATTAAAATGTTCCTCCTCCTCCTCCTCCTCTTTCTTCTTCTTTTTGAGTATGAATATTTACCTCAGAACTCTCACCTTGCAAACGTGGATGTTTCCAGGACTAGGTCTTAATTTTTTATTTTGAATTTTCCCTAAGGTTTGTTTCTGAAGAGACTGATAACAAGTACTTTCATTTCTCCCCAACCCCAATTGTTCACCATTCTCTAGTTTATTTCATCAGCCTACTCTTGGGTTTTACATTCTTATTCCAATTCTGATTTAAGGCCCTTCTTCTCTCTCCTCTGTTTCCCACCACAATTTCACTTGTTTCTTTTCTTTTCTTTTCTTTTTTTTTTTTTTTGTACTGGGGATCGAACTCGGGTCCTTGCACTTGCGAGGCAGGTGGCGGAACCACTGAGCTAAATCCCCAGCCCCTCACTTGTTTCTTTTTTTAAAAAAATAACTTTTCAAAATTGCTGCCAATACTATTTATTTTACGAGGTTTTTCATATTGTTGGCTTCGTGATATGAACACAGCATTACTTCCAAGAATAATGTACTTTATATGTTCTAGGCTCAGGGAATTATGCTGAAGACTGATACACATCACAGAGAAGAGTAGATATACTGCTTTGATTGAGGCCATTGGGCAAATTAATTGAATAAATTTATCAAAGGTAAGAAGTGAAGCTGGAATCACATTTGGTTTTACAAAGTGGAAAGCTGCTAAAAGTTTCTGGGCAGGAGAGTATCTGTTCAGGAATGTGGGAGGTAAATTTCTGAGCACAGTTCCTGGCACATGCAAGTCCTTAAATAAGTATTAGCTGATGAGATGGAGTAGAGTGGGAGTACGGAATGGAGAACAATTATGAAGGCATCACAAGTGAAAACAACATAAATGAAGAAAAGGGGCACATGTTAGGTAGTCATGTTTCTCTTAAATAAAATTTTTTGTTGATATATTCAGCACATTCTTTTGATCTTTCACACAGCAAATAATTTTCCACAATCCTATACCTACAATTGCCAAACTTTAAAGAGTCATAAATACTCATCTTTAGAGGGATTTTTTGGGTCAAATTTCCACCTGTATTGGATCAGTTTAGATTAATTACACTCTTAAATTTAAATTGCACAGAGAGTATAAGAAGGTCATATTCAGAATAACTAACTCATTTAAATTGTTTCAGATCTAAAGATGATTTTGGTAGAAGACTCAGCAAGTTCTGTCTAGCCTAAGAACAAGAGTTGATGGTCAGGCAGATGTACCATATTTGGGTATTTTTGGCCTATAACATATATAGATGAGATAACTTGGTACTTCGAATACAAATGAACTAACATTAAACAGAAAATAATACAATGGAGGTTTGTACAAAAATAACTGGAAAATATAAAACAATTTTTAATATATGACTTTGGTTTTAGTTCAAATAAAGCAATCCCATCTCTGCAGTTGCATATTTATAACCCATATTCATTGCTGAGTATGAAACACTTTCTTATGTCTAGTTGAGAAAACCAAGACTTTTCTCTACTTGTTCTTTTAAGAGAGTTATTTAAAACAGTCTCATACATTATAAAAAAGTATTACATGCACATAGACGTTTTTCATAATACCTGTAACAATCTTTTGTTAATATATTTACTTCAAATTCCTTTCTAGATGCTTTTCTCCCAAAGTATGAAGTTTTTTCTTAATGTATGCCATATACACAATAGGTTTTACAAAATCCCAGGGCAGTATGTCCACTCTGAAGCAGCATAAAAAAGAAATATGAGCAAAAATAATTGTCAGTATAAGGGAAAACATCCAAAATGTCAAGCAGCCTGGGCAGTAGGGTTATCCAGGTGTTCACAGGGAAGGGGGTTACTGTTTTCCTCAGAGAGTTAGGGAGGGTTTCAGGAAGGAAAGGGGATTTGAACTGGTCCTCCTGGGATTCAGAGAGGCAGAAAGAGTAAACCAAGGGGAAGCATTTCAGGTGGGAAAGGGACAAAGGCCAGTGAGGGAAATCTCCCCTTTCTAATGGGGAAATGAGAAAAAAGACCCTCCTCCACCACAGAGCCTGGCTATCCATATTTCCTCCAGGAAGATGTTGTAGCACTTGGCTAAAGGCACAGGCTTGATTTCTCAGGCTGGGTGAAGACTCAGCTGGTTAGCAAAGGGTACTTGGCAGGTAAAGCCAAAGGCCGATACAGAACTTTCAACCTTCTTCTGCACATAAGCCCAGCACTTCAGCTACCTCCAGATGGCTATGCCACAGTTGTGCAGCCCCAGTCTTAGATGTGAAGAGTCACCAGAGAGACCAAAGCAAACACACCCTCATGTCTAGGAAGTCGACCTTTAACCCTCTTTTTCTGCTGGTATTAGAGACTTGAGCTTTATCTAAGATGTCTGCAAGTTCAGGCAATACCCATGCTTTCACAAACATGAATATAGAGAATAGTTACTTCATAACTAACTAGCTAACTAACCTGGCTCCTGGGAGTCTAGACACTTCACTCCTCAATTATGGTTTCTTTCTGTTTTTAGACTCCAAGAAATAATATTTCCAACGCATTATTCATTCAGTTAATATGAGTTTCCTATCCATTTTAGAACTGGAAACAAAGGCAATCAGTGAGATCTTTGAGTACTTCTTATAAAAGCTGACTGTCTGATGAATGATGCTGTATTCTTTACTAACAAGAAAGGCAACATCAAAATACCTACATGAGGGGCCAGGGATTTAGTTCAGTGGTTCTGCCACTTGCCTCACAAGCGCAAGGTGCTGAGTTCAATCCCCAGTGGAAAACAAAACAAAACAAAAAAACCCAACCTACATGAAAAGAGTTCACAAACTTCTCTGGATGAGCAATGCAAAAGGACAGACAGGCATGTCAAACACTAATGCCTCAGTAAAGCCTCCCGAACAGTCCTTGCTATGTTAAAGCAGTTGGAAGGGCCATTAAGCAGGTGAAGGCAAGCAGTGTTTCTTCTACTGTGAATCTCACACATAGCATGTCTACACTTTGCAGAGCAAAAGTATGTGCAGCATTTAGTTCCATTACACATGACTTATTCTGATCACAGAGTTATCAGTTCTTCTAAGGAATCTGTTTCAAGTAGATATAATTACAGTGCATTTTGGTCAATAATGGTGAAAGAGCAATTTTCTTCTTCCTTTCCACTACATTTCAGCAACTTAAAAGATTTCTCTCCTGGACTGAAGCTTTACATCAGTGTTTTCCAAGCTGCATTCTGTGCTAACAAATCCTACGCTGAGGGAAACAGTTTCCCAGTTACGTAATAGAACTCTTTGTAAAACTGCAAAGGCAAAGCCACACTACTCTTGATTGCATTCAGAAGAAAAGGCTGGGCCTCTCCATTGTCCTAATAATAGCAGCTCGGACACATCAGGAATCTCCATCTGAGTAACTTATTTTATTAGAATGAAAATTTGCTGCCAAACAGACAAACTAAACAGTAGAGTCATGCCCAAGAAATATTCAGGGCCTGATATCTAGTCAGAATCAAACACAAGGGAAAGGAGGGTGACTCCATTGAACCTTGGGCTACACTGCAAAGCATCCAGTGAAGCAGTCTGCCACAGTGTCCGCCTGCATAGCACTGTGCCACACCATAAATATTAAGCAAGTTGTTGTGGTGACCATCAGGACCAGGAAGGGCTTCTTCCTGTTCATGACCCAATGCAAAAATATATTTTGTAAAGTAAAAAATGTTTTCACTCATTACATCTTTTTTTTCCTGTAGATGTATCAGGATCTTGATTATAGCGTATCCTGCTCACCCAATTGTGTGCTCACTGAAACCCATTTTAAACTTGTCTGTGGCTTCTCAGCATAGTTAGATAAGCAACTTCAACTTATCTGTGGACTGCTGAAGACATTGCTGTAGGAAAGATGTGTGCAAGAAATACAATGGCTTTGCTGCCATTAAAAACTTTATGACAAGGTATTTGAAAATTCCAAAATGTCAAATTTAAGAAGTGCCTTTATTTCCAAAGAACTGAAAGTTTCAGAATGTGTGTATATGAGTAAATATATATATATATATATAATTTATTTACTCACATTTTTATATGATTATAAAATTCATGTATTTGTATCTTCATATGAGTAGGTAGCAATTAGTTGCAAAGAGCCAGACTGGGGTAGGTGATGGGCTTTGTCCTTAAGCTATATTTGTATACCATCCTTCAGCTTTTAAATCAAATCAGATGATTACCTGGTGTGCACTGGGGGAAAAAAGTCATTGCAAACCACTCCTTTGGCATTGCCACCAATACTAAACATATCAGTACTGCAGTTTATTTCTGGTGTCTTCTGTCTCTGGATCATTTCTCATTCAACAGTTTTGGGCTTTCTCCTACCTCGCCTTCTTCAACCCTGCTTTCAGAAAGCATTCACACCAATCATTCATCTTTACTGCCACTTTCACTTTCATATTTGTCTGTCTAAGCTTTTCCTCTGTTAAAAGGATTTCAGGTATCAAAAAAGAGGTGGCAAGTTTGGTTTTGTTTAGGATGGAGATTCAAGGTTCCTTACCACCAAAGACAATTCTAAGTTACATTCACTCCCACCCCACCCCTCAGTGGAATTTTATGCAGCATAATGGATTTGGCTGCATCATAACTCCACCTTTGTGTCCAAGGACATAGACTGGGAGCCACCAGTTATAATGCCAATGTGGCCACGGACTCAGCATGAACTAGTGAGATACATCATCAAACCCCTCTGCCTTTCTCCTCACTGGTAAAAGAGAACACCAGACAGCAGAAGAGAATTTTATTTTGGAGGAAGAACAATACTCAGAGTTAATATTTGAGTCCCTTAGCCATAAGAGAAAAAAGACACTTCATTTTATTTTTGAAATCCCTCAAGTTCCATATTTTATAAGGGTGAGAGGCTGCTAATAAAAGTTGTATGCGGATAAGTGGTGATGAACCTAATGGAACTCCCTGCAGAGATCTTTGTAAATGTGCTATGAACAAAGATTATTAGTAATTACCAGAATATTACCCACACTCCTTAATAAACACTTGAGAAGCCCACTAATGAATCAGAGATTAACAGACCAAAGGTTTGCAATTACAGAACACATTAAAAGGATAACTGTAGGAAGATTAAATAAAGATTTGAACTCACTGTAATTAGCCTATCTTACCGAAATAAGATGTTATTCCTATAGAGCATGTTTGCTTTCTCAGTCATTGAATGAGCTTGGCCAAAGTCAGACTGAGCACGCAAAGACATGTTTGAGGTTTTGAAAATTAGATGTACACACCTACCTCACCAACTTTGGGAAAAGGCCCTAGAAAGCACAGCCTTAAGAAAAAAAATTCCCACCATGTATCTTTGTTTCCTGTGCTCTGAAAAATGAACTTCCAACAGAAGAAATAACATCTCTCTCTGAAAGGATAACCCATGGGGCCTCTATGTTTATCATCCCTGCAGAAAGACCACACCAGATGGTAGGGGGTGAGCTTATTGATTCTGAAGAGATTATTTCAATTTTCTTTCACAAGTGCTGGGGGGAAAGGGTTCTTTCTAACACTTCTCTGTGTCTATACCTTTACTGTTCTCATCTTAAGTACCTGATGAGAGTAAATGGAATTTTTTTTGAAAAGTTAGTTATGAGTATTTTTACTTCAGAATAAATTGCAATAATAATCCACACAGTTTCAGTGTGGTACTGATAAAGCTCAAGAGGCCTTCAATTATACTGGAAGGATATGGCTTATGATTCTACACATGCATTTCCATCTGAACGTTTACAGAGATCCCCATCTACAAAGGTGCAATGGTAAGAGTTTGGGGAGGGGGGACCCAAAGATGAATAACACTCAGGCTCTGCCCTCTGGAAAGGAACAAGTAATTGAGGGATAGGGAATGTTAGTAGCTAGCACTAAACAAGGTAGAATAAATGTGCTAAACAGGGCTCCTAGGAGCTTGGTTCACTTGTGATTCCATTATCTCTGCTTGCTGGGTTCACAGTCTAGGTTGGACAACAATTAATACTCTAAAATAATGCTAAGAAGTCCACCCGGGTTGTTGAGTTGGCTCCGCCTAAGCATGGACTACCAAATGTTCAAAAGCTATGGTCATACATATTTGGCTGCGTATCAAATTATTCTAAAAATTTCCAAAAAGAAAGACATTTTTCTTTATTGTTCTTAGTCATTTCACTCTTTACAAAAGAAAATAGAAACCTATACTAGGCAAAAACTAAGATGTCTTCTGCCTATTTAAATTCTGTGTCTTGAATAGGTGTCAGTGGGCGGGGCTATGGTGAAGCTTATCATTTATAATACTGTAAAGGAGACCAATAAATTTCTCTATGTTATTATAAAACTGTTTATAATTTGAAGAAATAGGTAATCTTGAGTGCTCAATCAGCTTAGATAATTACTACAGATAAAGTGACAACATCTTGGCAAGGCCACAAAAGCAAGGAAAATCTTCTGTGCCATGTAATTTTGAACATGTTTTTAAACAGAGGTTCAAAAACATTATCTTCCTGAAATATCAGATCAACTCAGATAGGGTGATTATATTTTAAGTAATTTCATCTGATCCTAGACACATCTAATTGCAGTTCCTTTCACAACCCAAGGAGATTTAAAGGCTGCTATTCTGCAACTGTACATTTTATAATTCACACTTTAACAGTACACTTGAATAGCCTATAAATGGTTCATCACTTGCCAACCACATATTGTTATAATAAACATTTACTTACATGTCTCTCATTAGTATGAGGAAATAGCTGTAGTTTTGTACATTTTATGCTTTTACAAGACATATGGTGTTTCTGGTATTTAGGATCCACATAAAAATTGATATTATAAAATGAATTATGATAAGAGAGTTTGTCTTACCATCTGGCACAAGTTCTTCCAGTTGTTTATGTTACTTATGGGATAATAACTAAGTACACTAACAATATAATTCTAAAATTTATTTTAATGACAACATGCTAGTTAACAAGTAAATGATCATTAGAGATTACAACCTAAATCTAATAATATTAAACCATAAGTAATAAAATAGACTAATTAGCATAGCTGTATAATTTAAATGCTCCAAGCATAAACTGGTCTCAATTAAACAAAAGCTTGACTAGCATGCCTTTCAATTATTTTGCTTTGTAAGATACATGTCACATTATAAAATTATGCTTAATATCAGGTTATAGAGCTGCCACTCTTTGAATATAACATATATAGACACATACATATATTTAATCAACTTCATATTTAATGCTGACAAATGGCCTCACACTGTGACCTTCCTAACCTACCTTCTCCGAAGTACACTGTGACCTTCCTAACCTACCTTCTCCGAAGTACACTGTCCTAGGATGTTCATTAAAGAGGTTAATTAGCAGGAAACCAACTTATACTTGGGAAATGAAAGAAAGACAAAACTTCTATCAGGGTAAAGATAATAGAGCTAAATCAACTTCTGTAAATATTACACTGGCCATAGTCAGAACAAATATAGTTTATCTACATTCCCAAAATAATTACAGTTTTAAAAGTTTTGACCACTCCAAGAAAAAGTTACTTGCGCTTTTTCTCTCTGTGATCTTTCCCACATACCTCCTTGGGTCAACAAGTTTCTCTAGCCCTCACCAATAGTCTCTGTTTCCTGGTGAACAGAGAACCACCATTCTTACCTGCTGAATCTCATTCGTTGTGAAGTCCTTTTTTTTTCTTTTTTCTTTTTCTTTTTCTTTTTTTTTTTTTTTTTTTTTTTGGTACCGAAAATGGAACTCCGGTCCTTGCGTTTGCACAGCAGACGGCGAAACCACTGAGCTAAATCCCCGGCCCTATTGTGAAGTTCTTAGATTCCAGTCTCTGTTAAAGATTTCAAGAACAGGAGATTCTAATGTGGCCAAACCTGCCAGAACCCACTCACTGGCTATGGGAACTGAGACACTTCACAGAAACTAATTGTGCAGCAGAGACCATGAGCCAGGGCCCAGCAAGGGAGAACAGTAGAGACCGTGGAGTGTCTGGACACCTGAGAGATTATTCCATTTTATTTTAATGGGTCACATATGCCTGTTGTATGGTTTATTTAGCACTGATAAGGAAGCTTATCGATAATACCAAAAAAAAGACTGAGTGATTTTTTTGTATTTATAAGCATAAATACTTATGCTACAAAGAAATTGAGGAATGAAGGTAATAAATTTGGCTACAAAAGAAGAAAATATGCTTATGTTTATCATAGTTGAGGAAATCTTCAAGGAAGCTTTTATTTTTATGTCAAGATTGACCTTATAGGTCACCAAGATTTGGATCCATATTTATCAGTTTCAAATGAGGCCAGTTTTCAAAAGCACATCATAAGTGGATAGGACCCAAAAGTGACAAAGAAACAGTAATCACAAGCTTACCTGTATATCATTTTTAACATTGAGAGCTTTTTTACACACACACATATATATATATTGTCATCTTATGGTGTCCTGTAATTTCAGTTTTTTTAACTCTGTAATTGTAATTTCCTTATATTATAGATTTATAATGGAAAATAAAAAAATAAAAATTATCAACTTGGAGGTAGAAAGTATCAGGCTAAAGGAAGTAGATTTCCCTGGAGTCTTTCAGAAGTTGTATTATAAATTCATCTCTAGTTCAGTGAATGACCAGTAAAACTGTTTCACTGAACCCGTCTTTTATTTAGGAAAAACAGGATATTGTTACCTGAACATCACCCACCTGACATTGATATTTACCTCTGGAGCCCTTAAAAAAGGTCAGCTTTTAATTAACTGTGCCCACTGTGTGCCTGGGGAGCACTGTGAGCCCCAATAACAATGAGATCTGTAATTTCCTTTTATTCTTTCAACATCTCTTTCTCTCAAATAAATTCTTTCAATAATGAATATTCCATTATGTTATAAACCCATGCTCCAAAGAGTCCCTGTGGAAGGGTGGGGTTTCATCATTATCATTAAATAACATGTTAAAAATAATTTTAAAATAACTTGGTACATTAGAAACAGAAGTGATGCCTGAATTAATCTCACCCAGGAGCAGGACTAACCTGTCCAAAGAACTTATACAGGAAACTATGCTTTACTAGTTAACCAAATGTTTAATAAAAGACAACTAAGAATTTTGACATTATTACAAGCAGGTACTTTGGCAGGTGGCAAACCACTATAAGACAGTTCGTCATTTAATTTTATAAAATGCTGTCCTGACTACAACTCTTACCTAAGGGTAACTTTGCGTTTTAAGGCAAAATTAGCTTTTAAAAATAATTCTATTTTTACAAATTAAGATCTAGATAATTGGGTATTGGAGGTAACCTACTTTCCATAAAATATCAGAGCTAAACATAAGGCATTCATTTGAAATGGGGCCCAAGTGAGGAATTCATAGTGAATAAATACATTAGGGTTAAACTTCTTCAGAATTTGCTGGGATGAGTTCTGGTTTTATCTAATGGAGCATCCCTCATTCTCAGTCAGCTAATCCACATAAAATCTAGGTGGGGAGGTTAGATTTAAACCGGAGTTTCAATCTCTCACTTCACAAGTAACTGCTTATTATTGAGTTTAAAAGAGCAAAAAGTGTAAATATAATTCATGCTAAATAAAATTCAGGAGTGCCCATGTTGCCGTGGACATTCAGGTGTTAAACTCTGCTACACTATGACATTGACATTCTCATAGAAGTTTGCCTTCCAATAGGGGAAATTTGTAGCATTAAAACATTAGTAACAGTCAGGACTTCCCAGATATGTGCTTTTCTTGCATGTCTCCTCGAATGGCAAGGAATCCTGTGCAGCACTGGCAGACTGAGTGGGGTCCTTTTGAATGGAATTACCCTCCTGTGCCGTTCCCAGAGACCTCTGCTGGGTTGACAGGCTTGGGTAGGCCAGTTCTTCCACCAAAGACCTCACATTGTTTTCCTGGTTCTTTTCCTGTGAATAGTTTGTTCTATCTTCTCCCTTACTGCTAGGCAGTAGGTTATTTCTTGCACATTAGTGTGTCTATCTCTAACTACTTTCCCTGTTTTCTTCCTCTCCCAGCCTTTCTCTCTGTATTCCTCTTTTGTGCTTTAATTCACCACTTAAAACCAGCAGTGGGCTAAAGACCAGAGAACCTGGCTTTGTTATGGCTCTTAGTTGAGGGCCCAAGGAACCATACTATCAGTCAAGTTCCTGAACATCAGTTCCTGGCCTTTGCAACATCTATTTTGGCTATTTAGATACCATGTTTGTGTGTGTTTCGTTTCTCAGTTCTGTGCCAGAGTTGAGTTTCTGAGCTAAGTGGCCTCTGGCTGAATTTGAACTTTTCCTGAGAATAGGCTGTGCAGAGAGGAGGAAGAGCCAATATCACATTTTCCTCTAGAGTCTCTGCCTATGAGTTTGGCTGTGGTTGTGAGTGGGGGCACTCAGAGATAGCACCTCAGGGTGGCACAGCCTCCTAGTAGGAGGAGGGTCCTGCTGCTGTGTATTTCTCTCCCTTCTGGATTCCTCCACTCCAGAGGTTTTATACAGTGTCCTGTGGCTTCTAGATGCTGAACAAGAAGTAATTTATAACTAAGGATGAGGATGAGGATGAAGATGAGGAAGAGGACACGAACCAGAGCTGACGCCAGCCTTAACAACTCCTTTTTCATCCTGTTCCCCTGTGTCTTGTGGATTCTGTTTCTGTTTGTTTCTTCAAATAAAATGTGCCTTCCACAGTGTTTTGTGTTTGTTTTCCGCTTCTCCATTATGGATTGTGTGGCGAGTGTCTGTTATGTAGATTCTCATAGATGTATGTTTAGTTTGACAATTTGAGGAAAAAAAGGAAAATGTCTGTTGAAAAACCTGTATTTTCAGAATTCAGACCAAATCCCTGTAGTTTTCTGTTGGTTCTGGTGGTATTGCACTATCCTTTTTGGTGGGAGGAAAGAGAAAGAAAGAAAAAAAGAAAAAGAAAAACCACCACAAAAGACTTGCTTCCCAGTACAAATGCTTTTGGAACTGCTAAGCCCGCTCTTACTCATGAGCTAAGTTAGGTCCAATTCTGGCAGAAGTGGTGAAACAGCTGCAATTTCGTACTTTGAAATCTCTTTTTTAAAATCTTGATATAATTTATAGGATAGTTGGCAGATATTCTCTATTTTTTTCATTCTCTTGAATGTAGACAACTTCCAAAATAAAGCAAGGAAAGAAATGAGTATTTTCAACAGTGAAGTCAGTACATTCACAATGTTAACTATGTGATGCCAACAAATTTTCTGCAATGAAGATTGGTTTGAATCAAATACTTTTAGTAGTATTACTTGTGTCAGGTTGAGTTGCTGCTAACTAGCAAGGGAATTAAAAAGCTATAAAGAACAACATGTTTCACATGATAAGTAAACACAATTTTTGTTAATTTTAATTAAGAAATAAATGTCAAACAATCTCTGCAATTTCTAATCCATGCAGTTTTGGCTAGAAAAATTGAGGTTTTTAAGAAGAAGTTTGCCACAGGTCAGTAAGGATATAATTGGTGATCAATGATATCATACTTACAGCTTCAAATATGATATTGCAAACATTTTTGAATGGCAAATTTAAACCTTCTAGAACCTTGAAAACATAAGTAGATGACTTTTTTTGGTTATATTGTGTTGCCGATCCTAAGTGAACATGGCTTTGTAAAGGGTTTTGGGTGCTAGAACTGATATATCTCACGGTCACTCACATGGGGAGAGGGGTGGCTGTGACAGAGATGGCATATGACAAGGTAGAGTGAGGACTTCCTGGAAAATGGACCATGATATGGAAATCCATCCAGGTCTAGCAGAAGTGATCAGCTGTCCACTAAAACCTCCCAGCTCTGCTTTTGATGTGTAGAGCCCATGCTAGGAGTCACCTACCGCTCCAGCCAGCATACCTGCAGCTCTCTATATTCAGGTATACAACATGTGATTAGCTCTTTTGATGGAATATAAGCACAAGTGATGCATGTCACTTCTAGACCGGGGTTCTTAATAAGTGAGTGGTGTTTTTTATTCTCTCTCCTGTATTACCTGTAATATATATGTTACCTCGGGGCTGTGTCACTTGCAAGTTGGAAGAGGAGGACTCTAAAGCACTAGTGAGTTAAGTCACAAGATGGAAAGGGCCTGTATCCCTAAGTCATTCAGCAAGGAAAAAGCCTCCTACCATCCAGGCATACCTGCATTGGGCTGCATGATTGAGTCAAATCACTGAAATTGAAGAATTTACTTGTTTCTGCAGTAGGTTTGCATTAACAGACACAGGGCTCGACATTGTGAGCTTTATATCCTCTTTACAGATTGGTTCCTCTGGGCACTCATGATTCCAGCTCCCTCAGCACTGAATTTGGTGTAAAATGATACAAAGTTATGGCCCACTACTTACTCCCTTTTTTGCTACAGTACATGTGAAATATTTTTGCTCTGCTCCTCCAGATCCACTCTCCACCCTTTTCTATCCTGTGAATTGAATTGATTACTTCAAAAGACTCCTTGTTTGCCATCCAGTTGGATTTGGTCAATGGGGAGCCCTGACAGGTAACAGGAGGGAGGGAGGAGAATGAGGAGGGGGTATTTATGTGTCTGGTGCCTTCCTGTGAGACTTCCTCAGGTTGCTGTCTCTGTCAACAGAAGTTCTCCGCTTCTGTGCTTCTGTCTTCGTGGCTTTCACCTTTGAAGTTTCAGTCACCTTTCCCTTCTCACATGCCTTTGAGCCTAGAGGTAATGACAGCTTTAAGCTCCTGCTGCTCCTCCTACCTCCTGCTAGCCCGAGGACCCTGAGTTATTCCTTGTGGTTTCTTTACACCTTGCCCACACCTTTGTAATTAATCTATATATAAACCCCCTTCAAATTATCCTCTTGTGGGAATGCCATGTGTTTCCTGTTGGTTCTCTCACTACAAAGCCATGTCATAGCTAAAATTCTGAAGGGAATTTTTGGAGCTGTCCCCGGGTCAGCTCCGCTAACACTGGTTTGCTTAGTAGCATCCAGGGGACAGACTGACAGTGCAGAGGTGGTCATCAAGCACATCCCTTCAGTGAGGCCATGAATGAGGGTGGCAGCTCGCTGAGGAAGGGCACACACACACAGGCACCTTAAACAGGTGATCAGATAGCATGCATTCATATTTTCCAGAAAAAATTTCCCTACTTCTTTTCACTCCTCTTCAGCCATATGCTTGAGGTTTGCTGATGGAGTTTTTCTTTGTTGATTGCTTCACCACTGAGAGAGGTGATTATTATTATTTTTTTTACAGGAATGTGCATCTCCAGTAGTGCCTGTTCTTATGGCAACACCATCTAGAATCCAAGTCTTTACAGTGAAATATGGAAATGTTCAAAAATACAAAAAAAGGCAGAATTGTGTTTTTGCCACATTGTTTCTTGGAGGGAAAATGTCTTCATACCAACCTAATTCACTGAGTATGCCATGCAGTATTTATATCCAAAGAATCACAACTTTCCCTTTCACTTTTTTTTTTTTTAGCTCATTCACATTCTTTTCATTTCCATTAGTTTGGAGCAAAAGATGTTATATAAGCCCCAAGTGAATGAGAAACTATTACTTCACGTGGCCCACTGCTATCACTCAGCATGGAAAATACCTCACACAAGGGAGGCTGCAAGGGTTCAGTAAATTGTCTGACTGAAGCTTAAAGATTGTATGAATATTCTCATACAGAATCCAAGCATGACATTTTAAAGGCTTATTTTTCTCTGAGCACTGTATCCTAGTATATTAGTAAGTCTTTGATGATTACAGATGTATCCCTTTTCTTATTTCAGGAAAAGAGGAACTAGAAAAACACTCATGTTCCTCCTCTGAGAAAAGACAAAATGGGAGAAAATAAATATTTAAAAAAATTCTACCTAGTTTTAAAGTTGCATATTTTATATAAGCTGTCAAAAGGTTGAAATAGCAAGACTTTTATTTTTATGAATTAATCATTACCCCTCTTTGACATCCCACATTATCAAGCTCATGATTTTGGATATATACAAAGGCTTGGTGTTACTAGGACTTTGTAATGGGATTAAAAGTGGGAAATGGTTATCTTCTTACAAAGTCATAAATTGATCTAATGGCTTTGCTCCCATCAACACTTGTAGCACACACGTGTAAAATCAAACCTCATTAGAAATCAGTTCAGCAGAACAAAGCCTTTTATACATGCAGGTTTCCAGTAGATTTATAAAAAGGACTTTGTGTTTGTTTTATCATTGATAGTTTTTCCTAAACAATGACTACATATAAAAAGACCATTAAAATATCACTAGAGCTTCAAGTAACATCCACAAAGGCTTAAAACTCTATTGTTCCCTAGGATGATCACTGAGCAACTCGAATGTGGCTAGAAAAACTGAAGAAATAAATTTATTTTATTTTAATTAATTTAGATCTAAATTTAAGAACTAAAGAAGGATAAAATATTATTACATTAATAACTTGTTATTTTGTTAGCACTACATTTTAACTATTGTATGCTATTAAATGTTGTATTGTATTAAGCATTAATTTTATATGTGTGTACTAGAAAATTCAAAATTATATGTCTTGTCATACTTTGTTTCTGTTGGGAAGCTCCAGCTTACAGCTAACATTTAAGGCTAAAATGCTAGTTTTTATGCACAGAGCTGTATAAATGCAGCATTCTCAGAGTGTGTGGGGAGACATGTTTAGTACATAGAGTAGGTGGAGGAGCTGGGAAAATATCAAAATTGAATTCTGATTTTGAAAATTCAATTCTTCTCATATAAACTTAATGTTACTGATTGTATAGTCCCTCAACACTTTAGTTATTTATATAGGTTTGAAATAAAATACAACAAGATAATTTTATTATGCTGGTTCTGAACTAAAAAGATCAAAATGCTTCCTTTGGTGTTCCTCAAACAATATTTTATGAGATGCATCAGCCCTCAGAATGAAGGTACAGTGCTTATAAGGCCAGCAAAGTGTTTTCTGAGAAATGCAGAATGTAATCTACTGAATTAAATTCCAAATCAAATTAGGGACACTGAAAGACTTAAATACACAACGTTCTTTTCCTTCCAGCTATTTGAGTTGCAGCTAAAGAAAGCAGTGTGGTCTGTTTCTAGTGTAAAATCTGAAAAAGATCAATACATAGATATATTCAAGTCATTTCCATGCCTGTGTCTTTGTTACTTTCATAAAAATAAAATAGAGTTTTCTACATATGAAAAACTGTCAGTATAATCTTACAGAAAACCAAATCCCCCACTGGAAAACAGAATTGGCTTCTCGGGACACTGTTGGAGAGATGCCGGAGCTGTATACTGAGAGAGATAGGGACTGAAAGCCACCTGAGTGCAGTGAGGAGTGAAAAGCGATTTTTTTCTTCCAAACTGATCTAATAACTCTACAAAATAATGCACGTATCTTCATTGTAAAGAGTCCTAACAGTAATTTGAGAATTTGCAATATCAATTTCATGCCTCTTTGTTTTTCCTTAGTACAAGAGACAAAATCTAGGAAGTTTGGGTCCTAAGGAGCGTGGCAGCACTGCTATGTCTGGAATTTTCTTATAAATATCCCCTCACTCTGAGGCTCGCAGGCCTGGCTGGAACAGCAGGGACAATCTCATTGGCACTTTTATGGCTGTGGAGGGATTTTCAAGAGTGAAAACAATTTTCCGTAATATTGTGCATTAATGAACAGACCTGAAGTGTGATTATTACACCTCAGCATGCTCTTCTGAAGACTGACAATTTGGAAGTAATTTTAGAAAAACAAACAAAACTATAAACAAATGCCAACATCAAGACTTTCTTGAGTACTCAAAAGAGCCTGCATTGTAACAAATTTTTACTGCTTGTTTGCAGTTTTATGTATTTTTAAGATTATTTTTTAAACACTATAAATGACTTTCTATGCTTGTGAAAATCATCACTTCAAAGGAAGTCTTGTGGTGCTCTTTATAATGACTAAACAAATCTCAGAAAACAAAATGGAGTTTACCCCCTTTGAGTGCTTGTGTGGCTAAACAATAAAGAATATTTTATTGGAATCCATTTTCATTTCAGTAAAATAAATGCTCATTTATCAGTGACTGAATTCTTTCACTTTCCTTAAAATTAGAAGAAATATTTATTCCATTAAAATGTAAAATGACTATATAAGTTCATTAAAGTTAATTTTTCAACCCATCTATAAAGTGCATAGCAAACTGTACCAGGCATCAAGAATACCAAAAAAAGGATTCCTAAGGAAGTTGAAAAACCAGGGGCAATAAGAAGGGAATTCAAAGTAAATACACAGTACTGTTAAAATAAATATTGTATACACATACAGAGAATAAATAAATGCTTAGAGAAGATAGCGTATACAACTGGGTTGATGGATTGGAGGATAAATGAGGTTAAATGGAGAAATTTATTTAAAGCAGTTAACTTGTGAATCCAGGAAGGATGGTTTTTGGGAAAACAAGCAAGGGTGGGAAGTTAAACGGCACAGAAAAGCACTGTGTGAATGAATTTTAGAAAGGAGACAGGCATTTATAAAGAAGGGCTAACAACTTTCTGCTTTGAACAACTTTCAATTTATAAAAGCTTAGGAGAAATATTCTAGAAGCTAAAAAAAAGGTAGTTATAGAGTAAAAAAGAAATAGTAGGCAGAAATAAAAGTAAGTTATTAAATAATTGATTTGTATTTATTTAGAAAAGGGCATTGGCTTCCCTCAAACCTGGCTGTGTGAAGAGAAAATTGTGTCAGATCAATTTAATTTCCTCTTCCAGTAGTGACAGTCTATGTCATCCAACAGGAAGCAATAACAAAATTTCAAAAAAAATGGTCAGGCCAGGAGTGGAAGAATCAAAACCTGGAGAACAAATTTGATAAGGGACAGGGTAAGGCAAGGACATGTGCAGAGACCAGCTTTCAAGAGACCAACCTTATCTACTGAAAAATCATTCAAAATCATGTGAGGTACATAATAAAGCAATAGTAGACTCCTAAGAAGTGTGCCTTTGCTGGATCATAGAAAATCAGACACATTTTCTAAATTTAGAAAATCCCTGATTTCTTTGAAATGTCTAGAAATAAAGAATTCCATAAATCATATTGCACACTTACCTCCTTCAGCCTTTCACTCACTTATCTCACAAACATCTCTTAAAGTGTTGTGAGTGGAGATAGGGGTTAATTTCATCATAGTGAAGGTGGAACAAACAGAAACCTAAGAATATATGATATGAAAAAATGAAACACAACAAGCAAAGGGAAGCACTAATATTCTAAGCCACAACTGGGTACATTACAAAGATCTCTTATATTTGGGGGCGAGGAGAAAAACTGAATTTCAGTCAGGCAAGATTTCATTGATTCTTCAAATCAATTTTATCTTTTCTGGGGATTTGGTTCTCCAATACTATGGAAACAGAAAAGGCTCTGGAGTCAGTCAGACATGGGTTCAAATCATGACTGTGCCAGACAGCCACTGCACGAACTTGGACAGGACTCAGACTGTTTCTTTATTGGGAAAAGTGATATATTCTCTGCCATTTACAGTGAAGATTAAATAAGACAATGTGAGTAAAATGCTTGGTATCATTATTTCTCAGTAAATATTGGCTCCCTTCCACCCTCTTCTCAATTCTAAGCTCTCCTTCCTCTCCCTCCCTAACTGCCCATACACCTTGGAAAGAAAGCTACAAGAAAAGGCTAAGAAGAAAGCACTATCTTATAAAGCAGGAAAATGAACACAGTTTTACTTCCTTTTACTCTTAAACCCTTGCTAAAGGTTCCCTGACTCTACAAGGAACCATTCTTCACTATTGAATGGTGTGTTCCTGGTGTTTCCCAGTTTTTCTATGTCAAATGTCAAGAAGCTGAGCAAAAGAGTCTCCTTGTCAAGTGACATTTTAAAAAAAAATTATTTTTCCATCTGTATTCGATGTAGCACAGCACAACCATGAGTATGATCACCTTCTAAAAGCTTTAAAAAGAGATATCGAACCAGGTCAGGTTTTCGACTGTAAAACTGAACTGGAAAATCAGACTTTTTATTCTCATAGATTTGTTCAGTTTTCTTAAGTAAAGGAAAATAAATTTCCTAGCATGCTCTATAACATCTCAATAACAATTTAGCACCTTTGCATAAAGAAAGAGTCAGGGATTATAAAATCATTTAGAATGTATTACTTCTAGACCAAGCAGACATAAGTCTTTGAGGATTAATTTCACACTGAGGGTTAAATTTCACTTTCACCATAGGCTAACCATTGCCCGGGGCTGTACAGATAATGAACCTGCCAAGGGATTAGCAAGGAAATACTTGTGTTATTATAAAGTGGGTACACTTCCCTTCCCAACCAAGTTCATCCTACATGACATTAACAAATTACTCCCTCTCTCTGCCCATGTTTCAATATAATGTGAGCCAGAAAATGACCCCAAACCAATAGGACACAAGATAAGATCTTCTCAGTGTATGAATGGCTGTTAAACTCGGCTGACAGAGCTAGACTGCCTGCAGGGAAACACAAGGCATTTTATCTCCACAGGGCCCCTGCCTCTCTACGAAAATCTTTCTTCGGTCATAAAACCTCTAAATGGACACAACGCCAAGAGGTAGGAAAGCCTTAACACAAATATTCAGCCCATAGTAAGGTACTCTAAAAACCACAAATGACCCTTTTTTAATATATACACCATGGTCTACATAATGACTTAGCATTTGTAAAAAATGTAACATGTTCAGAAGATTTCTGATAGTTCAGATAAAAAGATTTTATTTTCCTCAGCAGAGCTTTTCTTAAATAAAAGGTATGTTCATAGATGTCAAATCTGCTGGCTTTTCCCCAGTCTAAATCTTAGAGGACCAGGTTCTCCTACTTGGGTGTAGAGTGGAGCCCCTCCTTTGAGATGGGTCCTCCCTGCCCATGTTCTGCCTTCAATTATGGTCTCCAGGTTCTTGTCTTAGTTCTATGACTTGACCGTATGCTCCCTGAGGACAGGGAGTTCATTTTAACATCTTTTGGGATCCCCCCTACAGTCTTACATTAGAGCTGTTTAGAGCCCCTTAATGCAAATTTCAAGTATCTTCACATAGTGGATAGTTAACTAGTATTCTACAATAGGGTTTAATTAGTCTCCATCTTAATTCCTAATTAAACCCTATTGTAGAATACTAGTTAACTATCCACTCTGTGAACAAAGACAATCTAATGGGTATGCAGAATGCATGAGTCTTGTTATCTAGGAAGTTATAATTTAAGAGTGTTTAATATGAATAAGGAGTGTTCTTATTAAGAAACTGTTCTGTTCTCGAATGGATCAACTGCTGCCACACTGAGAATTGCTATTTCTGCAACCTGCTAATGAGCAACAGATGGGGGAAATGTGTACTATTTAGGACATCATTGCATTTGCTACAGCCCAAGTTGGTTCAAAGAAGTCGGTGTACTTCTATGCAAAATACTTTCTGTGAATGGTAGATAATGCTTCTATAAATTCATATTCTAACCTGTCAGTGGTTGCAGAGCCAGATCTGTAATAATGTTGTTGGATTTTATATATGCTCCCAGACTAATAGAAGCTTGTGCCCATTAATCTTAATTGTCTGCTTGACTGGATCGAGACCCCATGGAAAGGTGACTGGATCATGGCTGCACTATGTGCATCAGTGGATTAACCCACTTAGGTTCACAGCTAAATGTTCTGTTGGTAGGTTGGTCCAGGTGGAGCTGGGTCACCTGGGGCGTCTCTTTGGAGCACATGTATTTCACTGACACTCTTCCACTGTGCTCTGCTTCTGGGCTACCATGAACTGAAACCTTTGCTCCACTACATGCTTCCACCATGTTTCTGCATTGGAGCCAGTCAACCACAGACTATAACCTCTAAAACTGTGAGCCAAATAAAACCACTCCTTCTTTAAGTTGCAAATGTTGGGCATTTTATCCCAGCGGTGGAACCCTGCAGCTCCCAAACATAAGCATGTTGAAAGGTAATATGAAAGATCATGTGGTAAATATGGGGAGGGCTGAGCTTGTACTTCTGGGTTCTGCAGCATGGAAGTGCTCCAAGAGCCCATGTTGGAGAAGGCAGTTTTAGTGGGATGGTAGAGCTGAGCACGAGTGCATCTGGGAAAGAAAACAAGCAGGCGGCAGAAAAATGGATGTAAGAGTAAATGTAATATTCTTCATCAAAAAGTTTGGTGATTAAGAAAAAGAGAGACAGAACAATCTACCAAGGCAGTTAATACAAAAGTTTTTTGCTTTAAAGACTGTAGAGGCAAGCATATTTGTAGTTAGATGTGAAAATTGGTTGAAAGGGGGAAAATTGAAGCAGTAAAAGAAAGGAGAGAAAGTAGGATTAGGAAGGACTAATTCCTCTTCTTTAGAGAAAAAAGGAGAGGAGGAATTATGTAGGAAATCATGTCAGGTGTTTTCGATATCCTTCAGAGAGAGGAAAACAGGTTCATCAGCAGAGACATGGAAGGTTTGGGACTGGAGGCCTGTGCAGCGGGAGGCAGCCCAGAAGAGCTGCTCTGGGGTTGGGAGTAAAGTGGGTCCTCAAAAAACAGTCAGTGAGAGGTTTGGCTGAGTTGCAAGCAGGACCAGAGAACATGGAGCAGGAGTTATATGTGACTGAAATGGCTGACTATGGGAGTCCAGATTGAGAGCTTCATGAAGTCAGAAGGAGTGGAAGACTCCCACAGTAAATTGAGGGATGAGAGTTCTAAAAGCCTGAGGCACATGCAGGATGAGGGAGCAGTGGAAGACCAAGAAAAGAGGAAGTTTCACACCTCACATTTGGTGGTGAATTTACAGTTACCATTACCGCCCTACTGTAGAGAGCAAGGGAGAGGCCTTGGGTGGCACAAATCCCCCTAGGCCACAAAGGTTGAAAGCCTGGTGATGCTGTGAGGGGTCAGGGGTGTGGGGCCAAGGCCAGTGGATAACACAGGGTTAGTGAGCAGGGCTGAGAGCTGGAGTAAGCAGGGCAGGCCTGTGTAGGGTCAGAGAGGTGGCACAGACACCCTGGCCCCACAGCTCCTTGGTTCCAGTCACTTGTACCTGCACACTGCACTCCCACACAGTGACATCTCCATACTGGAAGACTTTCCTCTTTCATCATCTCAAATTTGGACTTGTTTCTGTCTCGTCCCTCCAATTTCTCCAGCAAATAAACCCTCAGTCCTGTGATCTACTGTTCACTAATATCTTTCCACTCTGTTTCAGGGAGCGGGGCCTGTGGATGGGCTCCAGGGCTACACTACCAGTAAGTATGAGGAACCAAGAGTTCCATTAACCCAGAATTCGTGGAACAGAGTAAAGATACAGGTTTGCTACAGACTTTCCTGAAGAAGGCTAACATCAACAAATGGTCATGGTCCTTGAATCTGGTACCAGAAACACCCAGGTCAGTCTTGAAGAGAATTAAGTTAGGGTCAGGAAGTAGAATGTAAGAACACAGGATGGCAAATGGTTGGTAAAGTGATCACAGCTTCCACAGCCCTTGTTCTGCTCTCCTCTGAGTGAGGCTATGGGCCCACTGATGTGGAGTTCAGCTGGAGAACAGAGGAGTCCAGATGTCTGGAAAGACTGGCCGCTTCCTAGAAGACTGGAATAAGTACATATTACGAAAGAGCTATAGTACAGCACAAAGCACTTTCTCAAATACCAGTACTGGCAGCTGCATAGCCCTGATGGGATCTTTGGGTAACCACAAGGGGACATGCTAAGCCTTTGGGTGGCCACCTTGCTTCTACTAAGATTGTGTACCTTTTGCTAAATAAATTGGGATTGTAGTATGGACTTCTGGAGCATGACCACATGGTCCTTTCCTATGGAGCTGTAGCCTATTTGAGGCAATGTGGCGAGGTGAACAGGACAGGATATGGTAACTGAGTCTAGCCAGAAAGATGGCCTGGTTGACAGAAAATCAATTTTAGAGATAGGAAAATGTAAATTTCAGGGAGGCTGGAAGATGGGAAAAGATCATCTGGAAGTCTAGGCTTCATTATCAGGGACATGTTATTTGGCACATTTGCTAACATTCCTATTCATGATAATATGAAAGCATGGTGCCTATCTTTAGACTATTCAATGGGAAGTCTTATTCGCTTCTTAGTGGTTTCTCTAAGAAACACACTTTTCCCTTTTAATAAAGATTTTAATTGGTTTAGTACATTAGCCAGTTCATCTACTGGCCTCTTAATGGAAATTTCAAGTTGTTACAAGGTTAGTATCATTACCATGTTCAACATTCCACTTGATGTTGAGTATGCATTCTACAATCTGCCAAGAAGCATTCAGCTGGATGAAGTTCTTTAATCTACATAATTACTCTAAATACTATATTTACTATGTTTTATTTGATGCTTCTTTTAAAGGAGTAGCTAGAAGGTTATCCAAGATCACTTATAATTATTTAGCATTTTCCATGTGAAGGTTATTCAACCTTAATTAAAATGCATTCACAGTCAACCATGAGAAGAACTCAAGGAAATTACATTGACAAATTGTATTACAAATCCTCGTAGTATTAGTACAATTAACTCATGTCTCAAACCAAATTTCAGCAACAACATTTGCATTTGTCTGCACAAGGGAGAGTTTGATGAACAGCCATCCAGTATCAGTAGATATAAGGCAGACATTGTTCCCAAGGGACACAGAACTGGGACCAGAAAGAACATTTATGTGGACTTTGTTTTGGACAGCAAATCACCTCCATAACTTAAATATCAGCCAAAGGGAACTAAATTAACTTTCCTATAGTTCAGTTTAGTGAAAGGACACCCTGTAACACATGACATTTTTTAGCTCTAAAACATTAATCTGATCTACTGGAAACCAATTCTCCTGCTGTCATTAAATCCAGCCAAATGGTGACAAATACAACTGGAAAAAAAGGTGGCAGTGTAACAAAGTTTGCCGTGGAGATTGAGAAGGATCTAGGTCACTTCTGGAGACGGTCAAAAGGTAGTGAGGAAGGGACCACGACACGAGGACCAGAGACGACTCAAGCTCTAAGCTTTCCCATGGCAGCAGCAAGAAGGCAGCTTCCAAAAGGATGCATAGGCTCACAGAAATAACTCCACAAGAGCATTCTTTGATCAGCTTCTTGGTCATATCTTCGAATAGAACTGAACTCATAAAAGAAAAGCAATATTTTTTTAAAGAAAGAGTAAGTATTATCATTATCATTTCTTAAAATCAAAGATGTTATTGGGGAAAATCCATGAAAGTTAAACCTTTTAATGTGATTAAAAAACTTTTCCAATGAATGACAAAATGAAAAGTTTGTTTCAACCACAATTATATTTGTCTTTATCCTTTGGAATGAAGTTGTTTCTGAAGAAAAATAACTGTATGTTATCCCTACTTGGTGTTATCTTTTGTCTTCCCAAAGTCTCAGTGTTCTTAACATCATTTAGAAAAATAAAATCAGTTTTCCAATGGGTAACCTGAGAAAATTTCTTGCTAGCCTAACTAATGACAACAGAAGAATTAGTTTGTTCTGGAAAGATTTTACTTGTATAAACTTTCTTAAAGATTTATTGTTCTTCAAATGGCTTGATAGCATCAATTTCCTTAGATTAGGCTTTGAACAACCTAACGTTGCTATCTGAAAGTTTTCCATTTAATATTATAAAATAGATTTACATAACACACAAGTTTCTGAAAGTGTTTTTAACTTTCAGTGAGCTGTGCCTTCCAAATTATTGTACAGGAATACTTTTTTAATAGTCCTGATAGTGGATGAGGCAGAAAGGACAAGGAACTAAGAAAACTAGTGGTGTGGTACAGAAAAGAAGAGCAGCTTTGATGTCTCTATTTGGGGTTTGAATGCTGGTTGCACCACTTAGCTGTGTAATGAGAATGCTGGCCCACTCTAAAAATAAGAGTACTGGAGAACACACTGAAAATATGGAATGGCAATATGTTTGACATAAAGCAGGCACTAAATAGATGTTAATTATTTTCCTTTCAGGAACTTTGAGTAAATGAAATTTCCTTTTCTCCTTTCATGAAGAATCAACACAATTAGCTTTGAGTTTCTTGAAATATAATCAAACTATCAACATGCCCTTAGTTGGTCTATTATATGTAGCACAGAAATACTTAAAAATATCAGTGTTTCCCTCATGAAGACATTAGCCTTCTTTAAAAAGATATACAGGGTATAATTAGCCGTCTTTAAAAAGATATACTGGTATGTTCTGACTGGAAAATACTTACTGCTAAACACAAAGACGTGATACAGGTCTCAACAACAGAAATAGGTAAGTTCAGGGCTTTTGAATCTGTAAAAATTACAGCTTTTGTTATATTGATACTATCTACTCTTGAGCATTCTTCCTCAAACATTCAAAGAAAGTCCTCCAGAATTCACCACTATCACTTGGGGTATAGGCTCCACCATTCCCTCACCCTGGAAACCTCAGAATCATGTTATATTTTTCCTTTTCCCTTCCATTCCCTGATCATCATTTCTCATTCTTTCAAATATCCTTCAGATTTGACATTTCCTCTCCATTTCTACTGACTTCTCAGCACAAGGTCTATACTAGTGTACTTATTGATTAACTCCAGCCTGTTTATTTACTCCTATTTGCTACCGAGGACTTACTTGAAATGTCACTTTCCCCTACTAATACCCAGCCCAATAACTCACAATGGTTCACTCTTGCCTAGGTTAGTGATGGCAAACCATTTAGAGCTTTCAATGTTACAAACAGCCTACTGCGGCATGCGTGCTGTAGGTCTGCTACCACTGGCCAAATCCATCAGAGCCAAACATGTGTCCTAAGTTCAATTCCCCCACAGTCCCTCCCTATTCCACCTATTGTTCTAGCTCCTGCTTTTCTATAAACCAGACTCTCTGTCCAGGGAAGTGGACCAAGTACTCAATTCAGACTACCCTGCTCATTTCTTCCCCTCTGCTTTACTTTTACTCTTTCTCCCACTGGAAAATTATCAAAATTTTTACCAAAATCTACTAAGTCAGAAACATTATCTGTGGATTTTTTGTTATCTTTTTTTTCTGAGTTCCACTTCTATTAGCACCAATTTCTCATCTACATTTTCTATATACAGTATTTTGCCTCCTTAAGTAAACAGTAAACTCCAAGGGAATGAGGTATCATGGTAGACAGTTTTAAATGTATTCTTCCTCAGCCCAGAGTCTGTGTTCAATAGTTATTTGACTCAGTGATATATTAACAGATGCAGGCTCAACAGATTATCAGTTGCTTTTCTAGTATTCTTTCTTCTTTCTTTTTTTTAACCAATTCCCTAACATTTTTGGGGGGCAACAAATACCCAAGACAAAGACTACATTCTCAACCATTTTTTTGTAGTTTAGTGAGGTTGTGGCAGGTGAGGTTACTAAGAGATTACTTTAAAGTGGCTGACTCAGCTGGGAAGCAAATTCTTTTTTGCTTTCCAGCCTTCTCTCTACTTCCTGCTTGGAAACTAGATGTGTAGGTGGAGTTCTGGCAGCCATTTTGTATTATGAAGTGACACTGCAAAAGGCTGCAAGCCACAAGCGATAGAAAAACCATAAATCTGAAGGAACTTGGCTCTCAGATTATCTTCCTAGTTTATTTTGGGGGGGAGATCTCTATTAGTTGCAGCTAAACACAATTTCTAGTTCACATTGGTGCCAATAAAAAAGAGGTTTGATTAGAAGGTAACATAAAGAGAAATTGTAGTCTTTAGTACAAGCAGGAAAAAAATTAAAGCAGATAAAGTCTGAAAAATGGATCAAAAGACATGGTAAATCAAGGGAAGCATCCACATGGTATCTACATCTTGGTGCTTCAGAAGTAGAAACCTGGGCTGGGGTAGGCAGGAAAGTGTGGGGATGGGCGACAGAGGAACAAGGATTCATTATTCTCAGTTTTGCCAGAGGGAGATGACTCCTGGATATCAAACAAGAAGAAATTGCCAGGTGACATCTTTGGCACCATGTGGGCTGTGGCCTGGCTAATATTATACAAAAATTTGCAAGGGGAAATTCAGAGTCAAGTTAGGATATAATATGATGGAAATTCCATGGCCGGCCTGAGGAAGATGAGGTCTAAGATTAGGACTTTAGTGTTGACACCTGCAACAGCAGCTACCACCCACTAAGCTAGTCAGGTACTATTCACCTCATGTACATTATTTTTATTTAGTTATTAAAACAGTCCTATAAGGTAAGTATTACAAATCTCATCTGTACAACTCATCTAGAGTCACCAATTTTTAATACTTTGCCACACATACTTTCTCTCATTCTTTCTTAATCTATATGTGTGTTATCAAGAGATAAGAATATCTTGCTGAATCACATGATACTAAGTTGAAGACATCACGGAACTCCTTCGTTAAATACTTCAGCACTTCAGCATATATATTTTAAGAATAAGAACATCTAACAAAACCAAATGCCATTATTTCACTCACAAAATTTAACATTGGCACAATAATGTTATCTAATATTCAATCAACATTCATATTTCTGTAAGGGTTCCCAAAACATCCTTTGTAATTTTTTTTTGCACCAGTGCCACATATTGGCACTTACCTCTTAATCCAGTGGTAGTGAGCCTATGCTATGTGTGCCACAGCTGGCTGTTTGGTATTACTGAAAGCTCTAAAATGTTCACCATCACTGTCTTAGTCTTGAGAGCTACTCAGCCTCGACTTGTCTTTTGAGACATTGATCTTTTTAAAGAGTACAGATCAGTATCCCTCAATCTGAATTTAACTAATTGGTTCCTACAATTCTTCATGCCCAAGACAAATATTTTTGACACAAAATACTCCATAGATGATGTTGTGTGCTTTTCAGTGCATCATATTTGCAGACACACAATTTCTGCCTGTCCTATTTTAGATGGACAAACATCCAGATTTTAATGCTCCCTAGTACTAAAGAAGTCAGCATGCCATTTCAGCATTGATCAGGTTAATTGCAATTTACTCAGCATTCATCGTTTGGACACACCTTACAAATACATGGGACTTATTTTGCAGCTCTCCTTTAATCAGAGAAATAAAAAGTAAAACTGTTGGACAATTTGGTCTTGCTCCTGGTACCACACTAGCTTGACATCACTCACTGTTCCAAGTGTCCTTGCTAGGGAACAAGTGACTATTGGCAATGCCAGCTGCATGCAAGGGGAGACCCTAGCAAACTAGGTCACATAAAGCCATGTTATTTAGAGAAGGTGTGAGAAAGAGATGATGATGAACCTGAAAAGGGATTCCAGGGCTCCCAATCATTTCCATTTTATTTTACCTAATGAAGCAAAGTTAAAACGTCGACCTGATCAGTTAGATGGAAGCCTTAGAAGAGTGGGACCCCAATACCCTCCTGCCCTGATACCCTTTGTTACCTCCAAGTGAGGTGAGGCCAGGCTGTGAACCATGTAAATAGAAGGCTTCCAGGTTAATGAAAAACTTCAGCTCCATTTGAGAATCTGGTCAGAGGATCACAGCATCTCCTGGTCCAAAGAAACTTCAAGCAGCTCAGTAATAAAGTTTAATGAATGCTAGTCATTTTGAGTCATGAGCATGAGAGACTGGGCAAGGGCTAACAGTTTCCTTACAGAATCTCTTCTTTAGCAGGGACACAGCAAGCAAGCATCATGGGAAGCCAGAGTTGTACATGAAATGTTATATTCCATATGTCAAAATCCAAGGGGAAGATTCTGAAAAGGGCAGTAAACATTTCTCTCAAGCTGATGTTTTTATTAGGTGATGGCATGCTTTGTGCTCCATTTCATTAATTATCTGAAAAAGGAACTTTCATTCAACACCATGTCAGAATTGACCTGTTGGAATCATGTAACGTAGCATAAAGCCAGGCTGCACATAGCTTATCTGTCCTTCTAGGGGCACATACACAACAGGCAGGATGACAGTTTAGCTAAAATTGACCACGGAAAAATTCACATCTCCCAGAGAACCAAGGGTGGAGGTATTTTATATTAATTCTACAAGGAAACATTGCTTAGAAGAGCAAGATAGGAATGGATGGGTTTTTGGAAAACAGTATTATTTTTGGAGCACATGGAAAAATCAAATAGAAAATGATCAGTAACAAATGTTATTTCCATGCAGATAGATGCACACCTTACACCCTTGACATCCATTTAAAAATACAGTAGAAATTACATCCCAGTAACCTAGTACATGGAATTAGATATGCCATAAGTCAAACCATAAACCTAAAATTCTTGCTTACTCACAGCAGAAGTCTGAAATGTGCCAAGGTATGTATGAGCCAGTGGGATTTTCAGGAATGCAGAGAACTTTCTCACATTGAAAAAAGCCTCAAACTGAACTATTTCAAATGAAAATTTTACAGAAGAATATGACCCAATTGATAGTCCAATCATCCTATTTGCCTCAATTTCTTAACAAAAAGGACTTGCTATTGGCTTCCACTTATTCTTGTAAAACAATTATCTGGAATTTTGGACATTCTCTTGACAGGCAAGTCTGGGGATTCAATGTAAATACGAATTTGAAGATTTATGGAGTGGGACATTGCGATCACACACTAGCGCTTCTCCAGTTTTCCAGAGATCATAATTCCTGCCTCTTTTTACTATTCAGTTTATGGTTGGAGTATAACAGATGATTCATTTTTAATGCGATAAATGTTTGGGGGTTTGTTGGAGGGAAATAAAAGTTTATAGTTCAGCCCTGGACATGGATAGTAAACTGGAGTGTAAGGCAATATATTTCTAAAACATGGTGATTAGGGTATTTATTTGCTCCTTTATACCCAGGGCTCTAGTGAAGAGTGACTGATAATGTTTACATTTAAACCCCCAAACCACATTACTCTACCTTGCAACTTGGTGAACTTTCTAAAAGGAACTTTAATTTTCTCAATTTGAATTGCTATTTTCTAGTTGTAAAATAACTTTATAATTCCTTATATGTAGACAGCACATGCTAACTCCATATAAAGCATCAAAGAGCAAGATGTTATCAAAATAAAGTATCCCTGACTCATAAGGATTCATAGTCTGAGAAAAAAAATGCTTAGAAAAACATAACAGTCTCGATTATTCAAATTGTGTCTACAGTAAGCCAGACCTTAGTTTAATTCATTTATCTATTTATTCATCCACAAAAAATTTATTGGGCATATACTAAATGTCATACACAGGTCTGCTACTGGTGATGAACAAAGTTAGGGTCCCACTGAGATCACATGTTCAGTGAGGAGAAGAACAATAAACAAATAAACAGATATGGTACATATATAGGCCTCTATTCCTTTTCAAAATTCTTAAATCTAAATGCTCAATCCCCAAACCATGATATTCCCTTAAGTTTGTGGCAAATTCATTGGTAGCAAAACCTTACCTAAAAAGTCAGGCTATTTTTCATCTTTACCCCATTCAATATGAGTATTTTTGTGCCTGGCAGCAGCACCATCACTATGTTTGATTATGGGATGCTGCCCCACACCCTACTGGGGTGTTTTGTAACATACATGGTAGGTGTACCATATTACTTTTTTTTTTTTTTTTGGTACCAGGGATCGAAATCAGGACCTTGTGCCTGCGAGTCAGGCAGTGGAGCCACTGAACCAAATCCCCTGCCCCATACCATATTACTTTTGTAAAATAAAAAGATTTCTGAATTCTGAAACACATCTATTTCCAAGAATTTTGGTTAAGGAATTTAAAGATTTGGTCAAGGCATTTACTACTTGTTTATACCATAACATCAGGTCATAAATAAATAGATACATGTATGAATAATTAGATGTTTAGAGTTATTTTTCAGGTGAATATGATAATTCCATTGAAATACTCAGTTAGTAGTAGATTTATACCCTTTTCAATATCTATAACCTAAAACCAGGTTATTGGCAGTTCTGGCCCTAACAGTCATCAGTTCCTTTATTAGTACCAACTTTGTTCACCAAAAAAGCTAAAGTGGATAAATCATAGTCCTAACCTTTCTAAACTGCAGTCTAGGGAAACAGATATGAAAACAGAACAATGTCACACACCATTATAAATGCCACAATCACCTTAAGTCTACTTGGGAGAACTGGGCAGAGTAGGTGAATTTGAGGAGTATTGGATGAGGAGATATTTGCCAAGAAGAAGAGGTGAGAGAGGACTCTGCAGGAGGTGGATATCTACCATCGAAGGCTCCTTGAATTTGAGAAAGGGGTGGAATATTTGAAGTAAGGGTGAGAAGCTCACTGTGGCAGTAGCAGAGGGTGCATGACAGGCAATGGTTATGAGGTAGGCAGTAGAGACCTGAGCCCAAGAAAGTCTGTGTGCACTGTTCCAAAGGAACTTAGATGGTTTTACAGGATGCTTTCAGGAATGGGAGTAAGTGAAACACTCAGTCTTTTGCGTTATTTCACTTGTTTGAGGAACATGACCCTGGAAACATTGTGAAGGTCAGGTTTGAATATGGATCAACAGTGAAAGGTAGGCCCCAGCGAAGGGGTGATAAAACCTGAGCAGCAGAGGTGAGAAGTCAGATTTGGGTGGCTCAGAATGGCCTGGTGATCAGTGATGTATGCAGTGAGGGAGAGGAAGAGTCAAGGAGTCCAACCTCGAAGACCAGGTGGGGGAAAACACCGTAAATTGAGATCATTACAAGATGCCATTAGGTATTACCCATCAATCTCCAGATGTTATTCTTGTTATCACCCTAACTCAAAAGGTCAATGATATTTTGTTTTACACAACTGTGGACCCTATTCATAAGGCACAATAAGATCAATTTTTTTCATGTACTTAGGGACTTTCCAATGGGACAGGCTAAAGAATTATACATTAAGTATATTCTCCATACTGTCAGGGTCCAGATTTGTTTCCAGTGTCATAAATCATCATAATTAACAACCTTTCAACTGAATGGATCCCAAAGCACTTTCCAAATTATGCAACTTTGGAGGTGAATTGCTTCAGCTGTCCAACAGCTGTCAGCAGCACTCTGCAAGGGGACCAAACATGAGGGAGGATGCAGAATCTCCATGGAGCTCCTTGCAGCATTTAGGTCTGTGGAATGCAATTCCCCAAAACGGGACTTGGCCTGGAATTGGGACTCATCTCCTCTTAGTAGAAATTCAGTAAAGCCATTCTTATCCCTAAATGGCCAACAGATTTCTCCTTCTTACAAAAGATACTTGTGAATGGAATCAATACCAGTCCTATGCCTATAAAACTCAGTGGTATATTTCAAATTGCATTTCTTATTTTGGTAATGGCTTCCATAATAGTTGATCAGAGGATGGTGGTTTCCAGCAGAACCTCATGTTTTCTTCACATATTAAAAGAAAAATAAACTGTGGAACTGAATTGAATCAGGCTGCCTGGGATCCCATGGATCTTGTGTACTAAAATCCACCTGTATTTGGTCTGAGTTTGGATTCTTTGAGGGGTAATTTTTGTAACCAAATAATATTCTGACTTTTCATCTCTCTGTTATTAGAGACTCACACAATTCATAGTAAACTCTTCATCGAATTCTCTTAATTCTGTATTTTCCAACTAATAAGCACAAGGTATTTGCAAATTTGTAAAATCAGCATGAAGAAAATTCTTGGAGCTCCTACTACAGTCAAAGTTTTGGGATAAATACAAAAGGCAATATCTTATGAAGAATAATGCAACATTAAAATAGATTTCAAGTATAAAACATAGGAATGTGAGTTTGCTGTAGACTACTTAGGGGATATCCCTAGATAGCTCCTCTCTAATTTCTCCCTGTCTCCATCTGCCCATCTGTATTTGTTCCCCTTTCATTTGATATGGAGAGGACTTTGGGGAATAATCTTATGAAACACTGCTGTAATAAGACTTTCTATTTCTAAAGTTTGGCTATTTTAGACAGCAAGGAATGAATTACACATTTGTGAAATGACACACGGATTCAACAAATATGATGTTAAGGAAATAGCAGTGATGAAAAGGGCTTATATATTTATGCTTCAGAATAAGCAGAAACTATCACCACTAGTCTGAGAAAAGATCCAAACAGTCTAACTCCAGTTGACATCAATTATTTTATCAATACCTTTCTGAAGGCAAAATAAGAACTCATTTCCTCTTAGATCAATGCAATGAGATAAATATCTCTGAAATGTCCATTGTGTACAAAGTACTCAGATAACAACTCTTAAGTGATACAAAGCAATATAAGAAATGGCATTTCTAAAGTTTTGGCTTATGCTATATTTGGGACAGTCTACTTAGATCTCTGATAGACTTTAAAAATCAGTTATCCAGATCTTATTTCCTGCTAAAACTCATGCCAGAGCTGAAATGAATTCATTAGGATCTATTACTTTGCTCACTAATTTTTCAGAATCAAGGATTTAGACTTTTCCTTAAATGATGTTATTTACTTCCAGCTACTCACTAATTTACTAATTAATTATTCCATTCATTATCACAAATCTTTTTTACATAGCTTTGTGTCAATGTCTAGGAATCAAGACAGTGAGGTACAGCTCCTCACAGAGCTGTTGGTCTTGTGGCTACAAGGTGAGCAAACAGGAAATTAGCAATAATTTGTTTGTGAAGGGCCATAATAAGAAGCTAAGGGAGGGTAGTACCAGATGGGAGGAGGCCTTCAGAGGAAGGGATGAGTGAAGGAAAGCCCGATGGAGGAGGGATTAGCCAGGGGAAGCAGAAAGGAGGAAGCAGAGAGAGGAGAATGTTCTACACAGAGAAACTGCATGTGTAAAGGCACAGTAAAAACAGGAAAGGGCTGTCTGGGACACAGAGTTGAGGAAGGGACAGTGGTGGAAGTGGAAGAGCAAAACGCACAAAAGGCCCCAGACAGTGCATCACTATAAGGCAGACTGAGAAGCTTGAACTTTATCCAAACAGGCTCCCTATCTGAGAAAGAAAATGGGACATTCATGCATGCTTCCAATCACATCAATTCATATTTGCAGAGAATTAATGATTGTTACCAATGACTGACTCTGACTGAAACAACACAGAACTTTACATCTATCATAGTATGTGATATAATGATGCTAAGACATGGATATCACAATCTCCGTGTTACAGATTAGAAAACTGGAGATCAAATAAGGTAACTGAGTGACCCACATTGCTAGTAAGCAGTAGTCAGGATTCAAACTCAGGCCTGTCATGCTCTCAAACTAAAATCCTTTCTATACCTTAGCTTGCCAGCTTCAGAAAATAGAGCAGGAGGGTGAAAGAAAGGACCTGCCCTTGATCTCTTTTAGGAAAAAGGTGTATGAACCTAGAAAGCTACTTAATCAGACCTCAGATTTCATTGCCTTTTCTTCCCTCAGAAATGATGCTTACCAGGGTACCTCATAGCCATTCTAGAAAACTGACAGTCCATTGCTTGTTATAACATATTACTTTCTCCATATTATCCGTAACTCTCCAGGCATTTAATAGAGCCATAAGCAGGTTACAAAGGCCAGACTAAAGTCCCTGGATGGATTTTAGCACCATTCAGCCAAAAAGGAGAGCAGGGAGTCAGCATCTATTTAGGAAGCAATATTTTGGTGCTGATTATGCTCCGTGGGACTCCTTCACTCACTACTAGAAATTCAGCCTTAATGCATAATACAGAAAATGTGCACGGGCACCACAGCAGGTGACAAAAGCCCCATTTGCTGCCTTTTATTCGCCTCTCCTTCAAATGCTACTGGTGATAACTGTGATAAAGATTATGACAATCTACAGTCCTCTTTAAACAAGAGATACAATTAAAATTATAAAAGTACAGCATATGCCCCTGGCAGGGAATTGCTTGGTATCTATTCTTAATTGTGAACAAGCTTTGGATGCCAGGGTCATTAATAATTTATTAAACTTTGTTTTTACTATGCACAAAATAAAGGATGTAAGATAACCTGGGAGCCATATGTGTCACATGATTTGTTAGGGCCCAATCACACCTAATTTCAGTGGCTGAAGGAAAAGAGGCAAGCAATTAAGGGAGAGTTTGGCTAGCTTCTGTTCAACTGAGGACGGAAACCTGCACAGCTGGAGACAATCCTAAGCAAATTGATCAGAATTCCTTTTACCTTAACTAGAACCTGGCTAACAAGTTGATACCCATGAGTTTCTACAATCAGGCAGAAAGAATTTAAGAACCTTAAAAGGCAATGCATTTTAGACAATTCACAAACTCTAACCCAAGTCAATGTAGGCAGCAGGGACACCTGTTAGCTTGAGATAAGGCAGACTCATTTTTGTTTTATAACAGTATAATTTGCTAACAAAATGCTATATTTGGGTGTCAGGATAATTAAATAGTTAATGTGACTGCTTACAAAAATTGATAAATGATACAAAAAATGGGAATCAGAAAAACTTTTGAGATCATTATTCCTAATGGCATAATATCTGGGTATCTAAAATGTATACATCCCGCTTTTAAAAAACTTAAATTTTAATGTATATTCTCCAAATGAGTAGTTTAGAGTCTTCCCTGAGTTGTTAATCCCCAGAACCCTATGAAGGATTGCTTTTATGTATATTGATGTTTGCTTGCTCGCTTGCCAACATGATGACTACACCCCCCCCCGCCCCCCGCCCCCCAAAAAGTTGAGACAGATCAGCTACTTTAAAGATGTTTCTCTAATTCCTAAATAATGAACATGCTACTCTGGAAGGATACCAAGCATATCCAACATTTGGGAGAGTTCACAAAAGCACTGTGACATATTTTTAAAACAATAAAGTAGATGGATCTCCCTCCCCATCAACTTTATGATTATTTTTGCAGTTGCAGACTTTAGCTCAAAGCCAAAGTACTGGAAATACAAGCTCTGCTGATCCAAATGAGCGTCTATGTATCCTTTCCTCTACTGCATGGAGCAGGAAAGACCTAACAAGAAAAAGTCATAGCCCAAGTGCGAAATCACCTACATACATAGAAAACAAGTTATAAAATCCAGTCTGTTCCCACTGGCCAGCAAAAATGGACCTCATTCATTTGCTCTAGCCTCCAAACACTCTTCCTGGATTCTGCATCATTTCTTAACTATATCCATTACTATTTAGGAAAAAAATCCCAACAACTAACAATTAGACACACCTGCGTAAAGTGTCCTGCACTCTGTTCACACTTCATGTTGTGTCTTAAAGTGACAGCCTACTAAAATGTCAGTGTAATTCTCATGCATTATGTGGCTACAACAGCTGAAAGTGTAATTATAGTTCCTAGCATTATGTAACTGAACTCACTTAGGGGGCCAAAATTCACATATTATTGCAAGTTCATAATTACCACAAAATTATAAGAAGTTAAAAATGAAGGTATAATGTCACATAAACTTATAAATAGTTGTTATCTTTTGTTTGTGTTTAGAGTATGATCATAGTATTCTCTGAAGTTTACTATCATATGTCAGGCACAATATATGAAATTTGGGATAAAATCATTTCTTTAATATTTCCAAGACAAACACACAGCTAGCTATATTCAGATTTAAATACATATATTAAAAAAACCATACAGGAAACACTCCTAAAATTTTACATGGAAACCAAGTATACTGAATTTGAATATAATGAATATCATAAACATGAAATAGAATCAAATTTCTTCCACTCACTGAAATAGGAAAATTGTAAATCTGTTAGAATATATAACCCTGGTAATAAACTATGACATTCTTATTATGAAAATCAGGAGTGTCTGCAAAATAATTATACTGCAACATTACCTCAATAATCAAAATAAAATACAATATTAATAAGGAATTTTCACTAAATCCAAACTAGCAGTTGTTCAAGGGGGAGCTAGGATAATTAAATTGTTCTTTTGAAGACTGTAAATGATAAAGTATGAATCACATATTTTAGATAATTGTTTTGGTAGGGCCATACTTCCATTGATGTCTCCCACGGACAACCCAAAAGTCATGAAATCTGTGTTGCTGCTGGAATGAATTCTGCATGCTAGAAAAACATTTTAGAGCAGATTAAATGATGTTTAGCATAACCTCCCATTACAGTGGACCCTTGACTTATGAACGTTATCAGTTTCCGAGGGCTGATTATAAATTAAGTTGTTTATAAATCAATACAACTGAGATCTCGATGTTTACCATGGTACATGCTATAGATAACAAGAGACAGATGAATCTTCCATTAACTTAATTAATCCAAGTTTTTCATATGTCAGGCTGGTCATAACTTGAGGGTCTACCAACTTCTTATAAACACTTAGCCCTTTCTGATCTATGATGTTTCTAAGACATACTCTGTTTTTCATATCTGAGTGTTGATTTCTAGAAATCCTGTCCTGAGATGCTCAGCAGCCCCAGGACCAGCTCACTTCCCTCCTCACTTCTCCTGGAAGGACTGCTCCTTCTAGCCCAGTTCATCAGCACCAGTTCTTGTGTGCAGCCTGGCTGCTCTCTCTTACACATAAGCAATGTTCCCTGCCCATTTGGCCATACAGACGTGCTCACTCTACTAACTAGTGGGTTATACAGAAAAACATGCTTCAACAGTTATAATTGTTCCAGTTTGGCTATTCTTGGTTCTGTTGGACCAGAGACAAAGGCCACAGCTTTTTAATCGTCTGACTCCCGAGACTTTCATCAGCCAACACCCTATTTATTCAGAGGTCTTAGGTGTCCTCTGAGACCCTCCAACAAACACTGCTGTATTATGCATCTAGTGCTTGTGATCCACTTGTATCAGAGAGCACAGTACACATAGCCTGTTATTTTTTTCCTTTTATACAAAAGTAGGCAGGGTCAAAATCTTTTAAACTATAGAAACTATCAGTATATGGTTAAGAGTTAATTTCAACTCAGGTTTGATAACTAGTAGACTGATATAACCTGTGTAGACCAGTATTTAAACCAAAAAGCTGGGACATATCATTTCTACACTCCTTCACTTATTCACCGAGTTAGCACTCGTTTAATACCTGTTTGATATCAGACACAGAGCTAGAAACTGGAAATATAAACAGAAATACAACACAATCTCACATATCAAGAGAAGAGAGCATAAAAATCCAACACTATCATGTGGAACACTCATGTTATATACATTACAGACACACAAAGAGTTTTATCACACATAGAGTTTTATCCAGTGTCAGAGAAATAGCTAATTTACCCTTATGAGGTAGAAGAGATTTTATAGAAATAGTTATAATTGAATTGAGGATTTAAGATCTAGAGAATTTCACACCGAGGAAAAGCTGCTGGGTAAGGGTAATAGTGGTTAATTCTCTGGGTTTGAATTCTGAGTCCTTCATTTCTCATTTTCTGGACTCTTTTAAGTTTCAGTTTCCTCATCTGCAAAATGTTTTTTCCATGGGCTTCTGGAAGGATTAATAAGAGAACATAGCAAAGAACAGTGTATACCACCTGGCTAATCCTTTTTGTACTATTATCACTACTGTGCACATTTACAGGTTTTGTTTGGGAAAAAATAAATGGAAGTGTGGTGTGGATAAAATGAAAGTGCATCAGAACCAGCAGATATGGTAGATTCTGGAAAAAGCAGCTTGGATCCTATGTGAAAGGATCCTATGTATATGTCATTCTAAGGAATTAAATCGATTTCATCAACAAAAAGAACCATGGTTGGCCACATGGTTCAGACAAGTACCTGAGAAGAGACCTGTATTTCTCGAGAATGAGATAGGGGAGACATTTTGGTGTCCTTGAATTACCAAAGGGTGCTGGTGGTAGCAGTTTCCCTCAGGTACAGGCAATAACTGGGGGCACTGTCTACACAAAACTTTTAAAAATTGTAAACATTGGTTTGTATTTTAGTATCAGCATGCTCTGATAATTCTGAACAATAGCAATGATACAATTTGCTCCTCCCTAGTGGCCAGTCCACTCCTTTGGTACGTCATGGCTTGGTAGTTAGTTTTGTGAGCTCAGAAGATGAACAAGCACCCAGAAGATTCCTGGACTGTTAGGCATGTTTTAATTCAGGAGCAGGAAATGGGCCTGGAAAGCAAACAGTCAAATACAAAATATGAGTGGTACCAAGTGACAGGAAAAGTTGGGTGTAGCTGCTAAAGAGGATAGGTCAAAGGAGGAGGTAGCATCATGGATATCCTGAGAAACAGAGGCCAAATGACACTGGATGGTGAGTAATGAAGAGGAAGATGCAAACACAGAAAATTCAAGATGGGGAAGAGAAATCTTAAACAACATGTAGTTCCTGCCTCATCTGCCTCACCATTAAGCATCAAGTATCAACTCTGACAGGTCTGGTCCAGTGATATCTGGGATCACCAAGATCAGTACAGCCTGTCAGAAATGAAAATGATCAGCTTCTACCACAGGCTGATTGAATGAGTATCTCTGAGATCACAGGCCTCCCTATCTCTGGAGCTATTTCCTAATACAGCACCACATCCTCTGATGCCTCACTGGCCTTTGTGACACTTGTAACAAATCAACATTTGTGTCTCTTCTACATGACGTCAATTGATTAGTTCTTCCGTTTAACCCAGTGGGTTCTCAAGAGAAGGAGAGGGTGGTTTTGTCTCCCAGGGGTATGTGGGAATATTCAGAGGCATATCAGGAGGAACACATTACTAACATCAGGTGAAGAGGGGCCATGGATGCTGGTAAAACATTGTACAGCACCCGAGACACTGAAACAAAGACTTGTCCAGCTCAAAGTGTCAATAGAGTGGAAGAAATCATGGTTCACCTTACAAAGAAAGAGGTTTCTTTAGGAACTCCATTAAGCTGGGGGAAGGGAGAAATAAGGAGGACAGGTCGATGTCCAATCCAGTGTCTTTGAACACAAATCCCCACTCGTGTGGTGAGGAATGTTTACTGATTGCTGACTGACTCTGTTTATTGTTGGTTCAAAAAGGAAGTAAGAGCTTTATGACCCTAACCAGGAACTGCTGGCTTTGTTTGCTCTCCCTCTTGAGCTTGTCTTTCTGTATATTGCTTCTACCCTGACTTCATTCTTTGATTGGGAAGCAGTCAGGCCAGTCCTGATCTGGATCACAGCTTGGAGGCCTGGCTGTTCAGACATGGCTGTAAGGGATGGGTGGCAAGGGGGATGATGAAGATGACGAGTTCTAGTGGCTGGGGGGCTGCAGGAACCACCTCACTGAAATGCTAAGGCCAAGACAGCAGTGATGGATCTCCCACCTATTGCTTCCTCCCTAGACTGGGCGTCATCTTGGAAAGGGTGCCACTGGCTCACCTAGGGGAGGAGCTGGTTAGAGCTGTGCCAGACACATAGGTGAGCAATGCACAGAAGCCCTTGGAGCCCCACACCCTGACACCTGGCTGCTCCAGTAGAGTGGGCACACAAAGTCATTTACTAAGTGAATTCGGCTAGAATCTGATTGAGCCAGGAAGAAGCTTTCTTGTGGGCTAGAGGGGCATGAAGGGGACAGACCTATGGAGACTGCAGACAGAAAATGTGGAATCAGATGTGAAGAACAAATGAGCACCACGATTGTCACAGAGATATTTGGCTCGCTTTCTTTTCATGTAATTTCAGGAAGCTTGTACATTGTGCTGTCCAAAGAAGCTCACTGCTGGTCCAAAAGGACATTTAATTCCTGTGAACAACTCTTGGCATCTTTTTACACAATGAGTTTTACAGCCTTCACATTTCCACAGAAGTCTTTTCACATTTAACCACTGTTTGGCAACTCTATAACACACTCCAGTAGTCAAATGGAATACAGTCCTGTTTTTATTTGAAGGAAATTCTTCAGAAAGTCTAAACAGGCTGTAGCTTAGGCCTGCTCTGAGGCCCCCACCTCAGCACTTATCATCCATTGCTGAGGAGCTGGGCAATAAAAGCCTCCCTGGAGGACAGGACAGGACCCACACTGGAGCTTACTTCCTAAAAGACTCCAGGGAGGGAGCAAACCAGCAACCCTCAGATGGGAACACCTTTCAGGCAGCACCGCGGGAGTCTCTATTTAAACAGGTGACCTGGAGGAGAGAGGCTCCAGGTCCCATTACCGACTGCCCAGCTGAGAGGCAGATTTGTGTTTATGAGCTCTCAAGGCACACATGGGGGTCAGGCATAAATATGGAAGAAACTTGCAGAAACCCTGCTCCTTTTCCACAAAATGCAAAGAAAAGAAAAGAACGTGAGCTTTTAGAAAATTCCCATCTGATCATCAGTAAATGACCAGTGGTCATCATTCAATTACAATATTCAGTTTACTTTATCTAGGGTGATGAAACAAGTATCAGCGATTTCAGCCTTCTGCTGCCATCAGCGAGTGGATGGTGGGAACAGGAGAACAGCTGCTTGTATGTAAAGCAGCTAAAGGGTCAAATATCACTGTGCCTGGTCCTGCTGACATCACTTAACTCTTCCCAGAAGAGAGGCAGTGCTGAGCTGGCCCGCCAAGGCCTGAGAATGGGTAGACTGGGCAGCTCCATCTTCTTTTTCCTGGAGTGCCTACACGATCAGCAACCGCAAAGAGACATTGCAATTAAGATTCTAAACCTTTGTTTTTGTTGGCTTTGGGGAGGGGATTTTTTTTCCACAATTTATGAAAACACAATGTAGCCAGCAAGTTAAAAGTGTGAATGTGAGTTTCAAGCTTTGCATAGCCATTAGGCTAATCGTTAGTCACTTGTGGCTGACAGGGAGAGTTATAATTTGACACCTGGCAAAAATCAAGATTTCACAGAATTTAGAGCTGGGAAATGAGATGGAAAAAATACTCCTCATTTCCCTAGGAGGTTTCATGAAGCAATGTTTGCAAAATTTCTTTTCTCTCCCAGAAGTGAACTTCTTGCAATTCAGGGCTGTGGTGTCTCCTCTGACTGCTGCCCCCAGCCTGCATAGCCTTGTAAGTGGTAGCCAAAGAACCCAGCTCTAGAGGTTTCAAAGTGAACCTCTGGGAGTTACAAAAAGGAGGTAAATAACTCCTCAACCTGATGCCTACACAATAAGAGACCGCCAGAATGTTACAGTGTCAATTCGGAAAATATCGTTTAAAACATCATAGAGTTATGGGAGAAAGGAGTTTAGAATGACAGAACACTTAATTCCTAATTTTTTCATACATGTTCAGATTTTCTTCTTTCCACTATGACCATTTTCTTTTGTGTAATGAGATCAAAATATTGAACCCTGAGTTCGTATTTTCTGACCCCTGACCCCTCACAGGTGTTCTGGCTCATTTCCTGAGAGTTATGTTTGATTTGGGAAAGCTTCCCTCCTTTCTCCCATTCCCTTGCTGCAGTTTGAAACCAGGAACACCCGCACACAAGACCCCAACTATCTCCCTGTGCTACTCAGAAAATACTCTTAAATGTTCTCCAGAACTTGGCAAGCGTCTGGATGTGGATGGCCTTCTCACACTCTGAGAAATCAAAACATAAAACAACAACAGCTATTTTCCAACTCTTCAACCTGAGGATAATTTCAGGGTCATTTCTTTTCCTTTTCTTTCTATTTAATCTAACAGTTTCCCTGTGTTAGTATTAAAAGGAAGTCAAATAATCTACTTATATTTTCATTGTGTATTAGGAAAACAGAAATGCTAATTTGGGATTCTTTAGGACCAAATAGCAGCAAACATCTAAAAGTTATTCCAAGATTATCTCTTCAGAAGTAGAGTTTAACATTTTCTTAATAATATCTCCTCCCTCTCTCAGATTCCAGCAGGAAAGATGAGAAAGTGTAACTTTTGGAAGTCCTGCATTAATTTTTTAAAAATGGGACTGGAGCCCTTCTTGACCCTACTAATTTACTAATCCCAGTTGTTTTTGTAAAAGAAAAAAGCTTAAAGTAGCTAACGAATTCTAATACAATGAGATCTATACACATTTTAATCAACAAAAGGTCAGTCTACAGAACTAACTGAAAGAGATAACTACAGGATTGCAATGACTGTCCACTCTATCAAGCATTATTCATTAAAGTAAACAAACCACTAACTACCTGTATAAATTGTGCAAGTAAAAAATACATATTACGTGCACTAAAACATTTCCTTCAGTAGCTTCTAGGCTGGCCTCACAAAGCCTGTTTGTCACACTCTACAGGTCCAAGCATCACCCAGGACAGCAGATCTTCTCCTTCAAGTCCAGTGGTGGGAGATCATTGTTCTACTAGACTGGAGGAAAAAGATTTGAACCTCAGTAGAGGAGAATGGTCAGGCCAAAGAGAGGGTCAGTTATCTCTGGTCCAAATGACAATTCAAGGGATCAGGATTAGTAAAGAAGAGGCAGCTGGTACAAAGTTCCTGGAAAATCCCCTGACACACACTGACTACATAAATAATATATCCAATTCTAAAGAAAATGTAACTTATGTTATATGAAATCCCCAGATTATACAGCCAAAGAAATATCCATAAAATCTGTAATCTGATGATGTGGCAAGCCTGGATCATGATTAGAGTAAAACCAGGCTTTTTTCTTTTGTGTTTCATTTTTCCAAATGTACAATTTAAAAATACAAGTGTTATGTCCATTTTTCAACTCTATTCATGTAATTGTTCATTTACCAAAAACTTCTTGAGCAACTACTTTTTGCCCAACATTTTTGTCAACACTGCATGAATGCATAAGTGAGGAAGAGAAAGAGCCCCTCATCTTTAGAAAGCCTGCACTCTAGCAGAGGCGGACAGTTAATGCATACACAAATATATAGTCCTGATTAGTTGGGAAGACTAGAACAAAGATAAATAAGGCAATGAGAGAGACTGACAGGAGGCCATTGGTGAAGGAGCAGCCAGAGAAGGCTCTCTGAGGAGATGACAATTGAGCTGAGGTATGAAAGCCTCGAAGGAGCCAGTTGTTCCTGGAAGTGAAGGGATGCTAAGTGCACAGGTCCTGAGACAGGAGAGAGCCCAGTGCCTAAGGAGCAGAGAAATCCCACTGCTGGACAACTAAGGCCACTTTATTTTAAACAATGAAAAGATAGTTTTGGAAACATATCCAATCAGAGGAAACCTCCAGGGTCATCTCAGAGAATACCCTTAAATTCCAGGTGAGGAGTCAGGCCCCAGAGCAGTTCCCTTCTTACATTGCTAGAGCTCACAGTGCAGACCTGGAATGCTGGTCTCCTGTGCTCATGATGAGTGTCTTCCCACATGACCTGTGGCCTCTATGGGCTGACACGTTAGTCACACTCATCCCCCACACTGACAGCCTGTGTGTGCACCAAGAACATGTCTGCTTCCTTGTCCTTCTTGAATGGAGTGCATGAGTATTCTAAGCAGTTCAAACTTAGGAGAGCAGAAAAAAAGCATTCTACCCAATTAAAACTTAGAACAGAAAAACAAAATCAAGGAATATTACTTACTTTCCATAATTTAATCAGTAACAAGTATAGGATCATTTAAAAAATCCTTTAAAAATATTTGGTAGCATTGAATTAGATCTGATGAGCTTATTAAGTAGGTTGTGCTTTTATTCATTAAGAAATGTACATCCCAGATAGACTTTGATTACCAAAAATGGATGATACTTAGTTTAATTTCACATGGTTTGTGCGATAACAGGGAAGTATGTAACCTATTAGGCACTCAAAAAAGTTTCATTGGAGAAAATATTCAATAACCCTCCAATGGGAAAATTCTATCCATAGGAACTTGGCCCAGAGGATTTAAGTTGCATCCAGCTCTATTTATCATCTTGCAAACTTCTTCATTATGCCAAAATGAAATCTCAGCTGTGCCCTGACTGCAAAGCAAAAGCAACACAGGCTACTTTAGTCACCTCAGCAAGGATATTCTTGGAGCTCATCAATTTTCCAAGACTGTCAAACACTTTTTATCAATTTTTGGTCAAAGGTCACAGTTATCTTACATTAGCAGCCTCAAATTTGTGTGTTGAAAGACATTTAAGGTTTTTATTCTTGCTTCATAAAAAGGAAAAACAACCTTCTAGAATATTCATGATAATCATTGTTTTCAGCTGTGCTAGAATTCCAACATTTTTAGATTTTTATTAAGCTTGATTCCTACTACTGTATATGTATAGCTCAGAAGCAGCTTTCCCCCAGATGGGCACGGCCTGCCGTCGAGGTCAGCTCACAGCTAGCTTTCTCATCTGAAGCAGTCTCTTTCTCACTGCTGTCAGGTTTTCTCATGCCCCTGGAAGACCCCAAGCATGGAACTGAAGTGTTTCCCATGTGACACATAATTTTTAAGGAATATTCCAGCCCTGTTGGGACAGGCACCTGCTCTTTACAGAGGCAGCTAAAGGGCAAACACTCCTGATAGGAGAATTTTGTTTTTACTGGTGGCAGGTTGTTTAGAGTTTAGAAATCATTTAAGATAACATAACTATAATAGAAAAATAAACATTGTTAACTTATTGGGGGTGTTAGGGCTTGAACCAAAGGCCTGGCGCATGCCAAGCTCACATTCTACCACTAAGCTACACTCCAGGCCCTTCTTTTCCTTCTTGAACTTAGTGTTGCAGCTAAACTTGTATAGCTCTTAAATAGACACTAAAATTAGACACAGTATTAGTTCCAAATATTCTCCCAAACACCTGCTTTAAATAGTAGATGATCTGACAAAAGTTTCTGATTATATAACACTTAGACATACACCCTCCTTGTTTTTAACTCAAAATAATACCAAATCAGTTTACATGATTCTTGTGTTTATTTATATTAAACTATAATACTCCCAAATAGGAATCTAAGCCATGGCTTCGGCCAGGTATCTGTCTCATTATAGAGGAACCTGTGATGGGTATTGGCTCTATAAGTAGGTTGGTGAAGTTGCTGAGAATTAGAAGCATTTGGGACAAAAGCCTGAATGGAGACTGGGAGGAGAAGCAAAGGAAATGGTTTTCAGGCCAATGCTCATTTTACAAGTCATTCACTTTCCCATGGAAAAGATAAGAAAGTCATTTAAGAATTATTTACCTTTCAGCTTAAAAGACAAGTCTGCAGAACCCTATTGACAGGGATGAAGGACTCATTGTTGCTTTTCCCTCTCCTCTGGCTGGGATCAGCCTAGGAAAGAAGCCTTTGCTATTCAGCAGGAAGAAGAAGCTAGATGTATCAAAATAGAACACACCTCTCAAGACTAGTTAAGGGAGATCTCCTAAGTCCATTTAGTTAGGTGAGCCATAATAGCTACTGTGCTAATCAGAGACACTCAATCTTTATTTTTAAAATCTAGACGAAACACAAATTAAGGAGAGATTAAACACTTTACAAAGGTTCTACAATATGAGTTATAAAATTAGTGTGCTCCCCTAGAGAGTGATTTAAAAAACAAATTCCACTTACAAAAAATTATTAAGTAAATAAATAAATTTGGAAATGTTTCAATATTATAAAATGAGTTGAAATTGATTGGAGATTATAGAACTTTGTTATTTTATTGTGAATTGACTTGATTTTTTTAAAAAAGGACTTTCTCCTTGTGAATAACATTGAAAAATAATTTTAGTCCTTGGTAGCAATAATCTTCTGCACAGGATCTTTGGGACTGATTTTTCTTCCATGTCTCACATCCTTTGGCGTGTACTTTATCTCTTTCTCAGCATTACTGGCCCACTAGAGAAATGATTAGACTGCTCAGCAGCTGCAAAGCTGATACACATGGAGCAGGGAACATTCCCTGGGGGTAAGACAGCTATTGCACCCAACCCAACCGAGGGCTCAGACTTATACTAGTGGGAGGACCACCAAAAGTGAGGGAGGTAGAGGGGCAAGAATTCCCTCTGTACACCCTTCTGAGCTTCTCAAAGTTTAGAGACAACCATTGCTAACCTATAGAGAAGAACACTGTCAATGTAAAAAATCCCAGAAGTAATATCTGTGCCATCTCCCATGAGGACATGGTCTAGCATCCCCAAGGCTGCCACCTTCCTCCAGAGATACACACACCTCTAATCTAGACAACATGTGGTGTTCTGTAAGAGTCCACAAAATAGCATTATTGTCCTTGAGTTTTAGGGTCATACTTCAGTTATATTGGTTACTATATAAATGTGGGCTCTCAGGAGGATGCTCCCCTGCTGCCATTTCACCACTCCTAGGGCAGAGGAGGTGAGCCAATCCCAGAGCCCAGGAGGAGGTGCCCCTACTGCCATTCCACTGCTCCTAGGGCAGAGGAGGTGAGCTTCGCAGGCGCCAGCAGCAGGACCCTCACCCCACCCTGTGGAAATGAGAAGATACATAAACAAGCCTCAAAAACAGACTTCCAGATCACCTACAGCAACCCCAAAGAGAAATGAGATGGAACAATGTGATACTCAAGCACCTGGACTCCCTGAACTAGCAACAAAAGAGGATTTGGAAAAAATGAAATCAGAAATAATTTCTCAGATAACAGCAAAGATTGTGCCCATAGAGCAAGACATGATTAATAAACCTAGAGAGGACACAGATTAAAAAAACAGAGGAGCTGAGGAACATGATGGAATCCCAACATAGGAAACAAATGGAATCCATAAAACAGATGCAAATAGATTTCCAGGAGATTAAAAACTCCATTGAAAGTCTACGCAGCAGAATGAGGCAATGTGAGGATAGAATTTCAGATATAGAAGATAAGATTGCAATTAGTGACCAGGAAAAGAAAAATTGCTTTAAAATTGTAAGGGACCATGAGAAAACAATCCAGCAGCTGCTAGATGATGCAAAGAAGAATAACATAAAACTGATTGGAGTCAATGAAGAAACAGGAGAGAGTGCAGATGACATAAAAAAACTGTTCACTAAAGTGATGGCAGAAAACTTCCCAAGCAGGGGAAAAGAAATGGACATACAGGTAAGTGAGGCATATAGGGCTCCAACTAGCCAATGATCAAAAAACATCTACACATAGACATATAATAGTTAGGATTCCTGAAACCCAACAGAAGAACAAAATTCTACAAGCAGTGAGAGAAAAGAAACAAATCACATACAAAGGAAAGCCCAGCAGAATCACAGCAGACTTTTCAACACAAACCCTCAAGGCAAGAAAAGGTTGGAGTGATGTATTTCAAGCCCTAAAGGAAAACAACCTCCAACCCAGATTGATGTACCCTGCAAAACTATCTTTCAAAATTGATGGAGAAGGGGCCAGGGATTTAGCTCAGTGGTTCCGTCGCTTGCCTTGCAAGTGCAAGGACTTGAGTTTGATCCCTGGTACCAAAGAAAAAAAATTGATGGAGAAATAAGATACTTTCATGACAAAGAGCACCTCAGGAACTTCATGAATACCACATCAACACTGCAAAAAATTTTAGACAATATCCTAGGAAAAGACAATGAGGATCACAACCCCAGGAAGCCCAGCAGAATGAATACACTGGGCGTGACAAATTAAATGCAAAGGGGGAGAATCCAACAAAAAGAAAAAGTCATGACAAGGCTTTTAAAACTTTTAACTTCATCTCCCTAATGAGTGTATAATTCAAACTTGTTATTGTACTGATTAGTATTTTTCTGATTCTAGTGTTGCACACCTTTCCTTGTGTTGTACTGGCTATTTATCATCTTGTGTCTACTTTTTAGTTGGGTTGTCTATTAATGAGCTGTAAGAGTTCTTTATATATTCTGGTCATAGGTTATATGCATTGTAAATGTGGTCTAAGGACTACTTTTCATTTTAATGATGTTATTTAAAGTTCTAAATTTTGATGGAATCTCATTTATCAATTTTTTCTTTTATACATCATGTTTTTTATCCTAGGAAGTTCTTGCCTACCCTAAATTCATAAACATTTTCCCTTATAAGTTTTTCTTAAAGTTTTATAGTTTTAGTCTTTCATATTTAGGTTCATAGATCCTTTCAAGTTATTTTTATATATGGAAACAAAGGGTTGAGGTTAATTTTTTATATACGGATACCAGGTATTCTAGTGCCATTTGCTGAAAACACTACCTTCTCCTCGGCTCTTTAATTGAGTTTATATTCTATAAAATGTTAATGTTAAATAACCTTTCAAAACTCAGTGGACCATATATGTGTGGTTTTATTTCTAGATTCTCTGTTTTATTCCAGTGATCTATATGTCTTTCCTTACACCAACACTGCCTTGATTACTGTAGCTTTAGAGGAAGTCTTAAAATTAGGTAATAAATGTCTTTCAACACTGTTTTTTTTTCCTGTTTACTTTTCTAGGTCCTTTGTACTCCTACATAACGTTTAAATTTCAATGTCCAATTCTTCATTTATAGCAAGTATACAGAGACCTGAATTTTTATGTATATCTTGTGTTTTCTAATCCTGCTAAATTCAAATACAAGTTCTAGGAGCTCCTAGAGATTTCTTAGTATTTTCTCTGTAGATGATCATTTCATCTACATATAAAGATTTTACTTCTACCTTGCCAATCCTATCCTAATTGTGTCATTTTATTGCCAGACTATTTTGGTGGGGACTAGGTTTCAAAGTTTAATGGACAGATGAAGAGTAGGCATATCTGTTCTTCTTCCCCACCTTAGGGAGAAAGCATTGTATCTTCTTCATTCATATAGGCGTTTTTGCTGCAAGTATGGAGTACATGTCTTTAATCTGTTGAGAAGGTTCTGTTCTACTTCTGGTCTCCTGATAGCTTTTACCATGAACAGCTGTAGAATTTAGTCTGATACTTTTTCTCCAACTAGTGACAGGCTCATATGGCTTTTTCCTTTCCTCTGTTAAAATGATGACTTTTGGGGGTGGATCTTCCAATGCTGAATGAACACTGCCATCCCTATAATAAAACCACTTTCTACACACTGCCAGATCTGACTTCTAATAGTTTGTTTTGTTAAACAAGATTTTATCTGTGTTCATACTTTTTTCTTCTATTATCTTTATCCAGTTTTAGGATCAGCACAATGTTGATTTCCTAAAATGAGGGGAGAAGTGCTCCTTTTTTTCTGCTTTAAATGTTTGATACAATTTATCAGTTAAAATGTATATGAGCCTGTTGTTGTCATATAGGTAGGTTTTCAAGCTAGGAATATACTTTCTTTAATAGGTGCTATTCAAATTTTATATTTCTTCCAGGGTTAGTTTCATTAATTGGTCTTCCAAGTTACTTCTTAGAAGCTGTCAAATTTATTTCAAAGAAGATTTTTGTAATATGCTTTCTATATCCTTTTAAATTCTGTAAAATCTGTGGTAATGTCTCCTAGATTTTGATATTGTAATTTTAAAAATGTATGATTGATATTGTGTAATAGGAAGTAAAGGTCTAAAGGAGCAGGGGCAGTGGGAGGGGTAGGGGAAAGGAAAGAAGGGAAAAGAAAAAATATAAGAAAAGGAAAAAACTGGAAACAAAGTTTTGCAAATAGGGAAGGGTAGAGGGGGTGAAGGGAGGGCAGGGGAAGGGGAAAAAAATAAGAACCAATATACTCATGTAATGGTACAAGATCCCAATGATGTATGAACTGTATCTTATACCTAAAATGTACTAATAAACTTAATGGGGAAAAAAATAAATGTGGGATCTTTTTAAATCTGTCATGAGCTCATAGACAATGATGAAGTAAATTCATAATAAAGCATTTGGGTGGGAGCAAATGGTATTTTAAAGCACATATTTATTTATTTCTCCTGTGTTTATGGCAGTCCTATAATGTATTAAGCTGAGCACAACTAACTGGTACCTGTAGCCCTTCCAACTATATTACTTATTTTGTGCACCTTTTAAAAAATTTGTCTATGCAAATAAACAAAATTTTCACTGATTACTGCAAGGAAAAGAACAGCATAATTAATAGAGTTGCAGGGCTCCCACCACCCAGCACTTTATTGCTTTGGCTCAGTAACTACAAATAATATTTCAGTTAAATCAAGCAAATCTCAGAAAATCACAAGTATGGCCAGGAAGCTTCAAAAGCAAAGTTGAAGTGACATTCACAATGTACTCTGGGATACTGTAACCATTTCATACCATTATAAGTTGCCATGGATTGATTCGACCAGCCAACAAAGTCTCAATAAAAATATAGTTTATACAAATGTGGTTCTACTCCTTGTTTGCCTTTCTTTAGACATTTTGTCCTTGGTTAGAAACAAGCCATGACAGTGGTCTCGCCCTAGATTTCTATCTATGGTGAGAAGTCAGCCATAACCATGGTCTAACCCTGAATGTGATCCTAATGTTTTATACCACCAGCAAATCATTAACACATGGAAGTAGCCCTCCCAGCTGCTCTGTTGATTTTTTTTTTAATCCTATAGGCTGTACTGCCTCCCCTGTGTACCTCATTTTAAACTTTTCCCACTGTTCACTCCTCTGAAAAGATTCTTTTCCTGTCCAAAGAAACAAAAAGAATCTACTGGGGAAAACATTCCTCCTTTCTTGTTCCACCCCACAGTTCCGTTGGCCCCAAAGGCTGCACAACACCCCCTCCCCAACCTCTAAGCTAAGTGCTTATTTTAAAGTTCACTGCTGTTTTTCCCCCCTCCCTGGTAAAAGGGGCCATGGATGCTTTCCAGGGTTTGGCTCCTCATTCTCTGCTGGGCTCCCCACAAAGCAGCTTCTCACCAAAGCCTGTCCTCAGGTTTCTCTTTTTAATAAAATTTGTGAGGGCCTTATGCCCCAAATCATTTTTACCCATCAGGGCCATTTGCCTTCCTTCTGAAACAACCAGTGCTAGATCCTCTCCCATCTCCAGGTTCTGATTTTTGCCCCATATGACTCTTCTCAGTAGGACATAATGTGTTATTTCTGGCTCAAGATAATATATTCCCATATCACTCTTGTAAGCCACAAAAAGAGTTCTGCAAAGCAAGCTTTTTGTTCTTCCACTTCCACTTGCTGCTAACAAAGCAGTTTACATAAAAGAAACAAATGAGGACCACAGGTTAATGAAATGTTTAATACTTAAAAAAAAGAGAAATTCTTGACACAATTTTTTACAAAACTGCCAACAGTATTCAGCAATGGTTCCCAAAAGCTGACCCAGTGACCAGTCTGGGATCGCTGCAGAAGAATCACCAGGGAGGTTGCTGAACATAAATACTGATAGGCCCCAGCCCTAGAGTTTCTGTTTCAGTAGGTCTGGGGTTTGGGAGCCACTGATAGAATGTGTAAATCAATCTCAACAGCTTGAGTAAAAGCCCTATAAGCTCATATATTACCATATGTGGATGCCAAATTTTCAACCCATGTGAGTCTTTAGAATTCACACAGTGATTAATATGTTTTGAGAGAAGTATTAGAAGCCTTTTCCATGCAAGTTAAGTCCTGATGGGAGGACAGATGAAAGCCAGGGTATGTACCGGCCTGTTCCCTCCCCAGCAGTCTGTTGACTTCGTATCTATAAGAAGAGGTAAAGTTGCTTCTTTTCTCACTTTCCCCAGCACCCACCAGAAAACGCAGTTTTTGGATAAGCCATGCTTTTACAACATCAGTCCTTATGGGATCACTAATTTATTTAGTTTGTTCCTGATTTATGGCCCATTTGAAAATGAAACAAAGTAGAAATGACAATGAATGACTTAGGGAAATTACTTAGGGTGAAAGTGATTGAACACCGCAGTAATTCTGCCTTCCTCAAGTACAATGAGGCATTTCCCTCCCTGGGAATAAATATGTGAAAAAGATGTAAACTCCAACTAGGACTTGCACAGACTTCCTGTGAGTTTCACAAACCTCCCAAATTTTGAATGCTGCTTTCTCCATACATGCACAAGCCTTCAAAAGGAGATGCAGTAAAATGTTTCCTACCTTGGACCCTTCTTCTTTGCAACTGTCAACCCCTTCCAAGGGAATAGTCTCCTGAGGTACCAGCTTTCAAATACCTAACATTATAAATGGGAAATATTTAATTAATAATTTTTATATAGATTAACTTGTTGCTGTGACAATGTTTTGGAGATATGAAGATATATAATTGCAATTAATCTTATCTGTTTCTTTCTGCTTCTTTAACTGTGGCTCCTAGAAAACTTAAAAGTATGCCTGTTATGTCCTATATTTCCCTTGGTCTGCATTGTTTAGGTGAAGTCCAGCATTTTGCTTTCCAGCTCAGAGCTTGTTACATGTGCTTCCTCAGCACTCTGGGCCCTGCTCTCCTGGCTCAGTCTACCTGGTCCTTGTCTGGACACACCTAATGAAAAAGTTTTTGCCTCACTCTAGTCTCTGAGACACTATCACAGGCTTAAAATGGTTTTGTCCACCATTTTGTCAAGCAATGTATCATTTTTTATTTCAACGGATTCTTGATTCTCACCTCTTTCATGGAATCTTCCATTTTTCCATGAAGACAACTCATCTTCCTACTAGTCACTTTCTAGACATTCTAGTTGGTCACAGAACTAGTTGAGTTATTATTTCTGATTGTTAACAAAACAATCATTTATTCAATAGCATCCACAGGGCACCTCCTGGAGGCCAGGCACTGTATCCATCAGGGATACCTAATAATGTCAGCACACAGCCCTAAAATGATGTGTGGGATGACATCAACCAAAACACATACACTAAACCAATGTTCTCCTGCACTCAGACCCATGAGGAATCTCTGCTTGCAAACTTTCTGAAGAAGAATTTAAATGCAGTGCTCATATAACACAAGTCTTCTGTCTTGGAAAAATTAAAGCTGCTTGACTGCTATTAAACTTTCACCCTTTTCACACTTAGTGTACTCCCTTTGTTTCCCTGACTACCTTAAAAACTTCATTTGTCTTTGTATTCTCATTTCCTTTGCTAACTCAGGATCAAGCACCATGCTTTCACAAGTGCATATTACTGTGTGTATGTTCATTTATCCCTCATAATAATGTGGATGCCATTATTGTTCCCACTGAGAGATGAGGGAACTAACGCTCAGGAAGCTAAGTAACTTAATGAGGCCACACAGGTAATGAGTAGAGGAGTCAAAATTTGAACCCAGGCAGACTCGTTATAGAGGCAGAGTCATTCACCACTACACAAATGAACCCCAAGGACCACTAAGCTGGAAGCTTCTGGGACCACACAGTGCCAGGTGAGAGAAACTATGCAAGATGAACCCTACACAAGAAAAAGAAATCTGGAGGGAGAGCAGGAAAAAGAAACACTATGAGCAAAATATTACTGATTATTTTATTTGAACCCCAAGAAAACCACAAGCCAGAATATACTCTTGGGTCTTCCCGATCATATAAGTAAATAGGGGCTTTCATCATTTGTAGACCTGGGTTCCTATTGGGGAGGGTCCACTTACAATTATACACAAAGTTCTGTTAGTGTAAAAATAGGAGTATAAAACAGTGTGTATGTATGTCTCCAGGGAGAATCTGAAAGGATCTTGACTCTACATAACCACCACATGTACAGCAACTTAGCCAAATATTAGGTGGGGACACTTAGAACAAGCCAGTTGTATGGCCAGCCTTTGCTCACATTAAGCCTATCCCTAGAGCTGTGCTTACATGGAGCAGAATAAGCTATTTTCTACCTATTCAAGTACCTCAGAGCCTGAAATCTCTCCATAAAAGATTTATCAATTATATTTTCAAATCATCTTTTGATATGTAATGTGAGTTTCTGATAAACATGCCTAGTGGAAATGCGTGTTTATCTCAGTTTTCTTTAAAGACCACCATAGTGACAGTTCTGGTTCTGCTTGTCTTCAGATCCACTTCTCCTTCTTCTCTGGTTCTGCTCTGCCTCATTGTATGAGGCTGAACTCTTCTAGACAGAGCCTTCATGTCATCCATGGGTTCAGCAAGTGGTAGGTGGGAGCCTGAAGCTGGAGAGGAGGAAGAAAGCCAGGATTTATGCCCACTGCTCTATGACTCAGACAGAGGATCTAGCAATAGCTGGGCCCCCTCTGCAGATCCACTGATACTAGACAGATCGAGCATTGTTCTAGCTTCCACCAGGGTTACTAGAGCCCTGACTCTGGCAATACCACCTTTGTCCAGCCAGCCTAGGGTGGTGGTGTTATTGCTAATCCCTGGGTTGCCTCACAGACATCTGTTGGCTCCTCAGCAGTTCTACAACTAATTATTTGCATTAAATCCCCATTGTTTCAAGTACTCAGAGTGAATGTAATCTCCTGGTTGAGCCCTGACTAATACATCTAAGAACAATAATTATAAATAAGGACATAGAGAGGATGGGTCACGAAGTAACCATGGATGTGTACTGTTAACACATCTTTGTAAGAATAGAATGAGTGGAGAATGGCTTTAGCAGGGCAGGGGAGGCTGTACCCTAAATAGTTGAAGAGGGGACATTAGTAAGACTCTCAGAAAGCCTGAGCCTTGGAGACACTCATAGATACTATGGAAGGTGGGAATATGAGACTTAAAAGAGGAGTATTGCTTAACAATCCATATATATTCTCCTCTTTGCCTGCCTTTCCTCTAAACATGTGAAGATTATTCTGTGGAGATTGAACCAAAGCAGCTACAGCCTGGTGCCTTAGGAGATACAGCAGCAAGAAGCAGAGTGACAGCAGGCTAGAAATATGGTAATGATGTGCATTTCTAAATTTTCTACCACACGTACTCTGGAGTGAAAGATTCATAACTGGAGAAACAGTATCCTCAACTATAGACACTGGAAGGGGAACAAGAAGTGCCTAGCAAAAAAGTCAGATCTCTGTGAAAAAGCCCATCTTCAACAAGCCCTACCAAGTCATTTGTTATTAGTTTGACAGTATGGAAAACAGTTGTGAAAAGAAACCTGTAGATGCATTTGGGGAGAAAGAGCAATTAGCAATAGTCTGATAGAGAATTAACAAATGCAAATATGAGGCAATAATTAACTCTGGAAAATAAATCATTGGTTCAGCAGTGAACAATGTTTGCATAGTCAAAATAGTGAAACAGTTGATTACTGATGAATAATGGGACAGATGAAGGCAGGGGAAGTGGGGACCGAGTACAATTATAAATGTCATGAATAACATTTAAAATTGACAAATTAAGAAAGTGTGTGACATTAGCTTCCTAATCTGTTCCAGTCCTCTCTCCTAGCTTCTGGTGGTTGCCAGCAATTCTTAGAGTATACTGGCTGACAGCTGCATAGTTCCAATCTCTGCCTTCAGAGTCATGTAGCTGTCTTCCCTTCATGTCTGCATTTCTGAGTCTTTTCTGTAAAAATACAGGGCCTTATTGGATTTAGAAGCCACCCTATTTTAGTATAATTCCATCTTCACTAATTAAATCTTCAGAACCCCCATTTCCAAATGAGGTCACTTTCTGAGGTTCCAGAAAGGACATGTATGCAACTCAATACTAGTATAAGCATTAAAAAATTTTAAATATGGAAGCAAATTCTAAAAGAAGCACTGAAAGTCAAGGCCTTACCTTTGGATTGGGAACTAGTGGGTTTAAGGGAATGGTGTTTATGCTTACAAGACTGAAGACAAGCACACCTGTAGCATACTGACACCCAGGTCCCCTCCTTTAGGCCAGCAGGAAGGATCATACTTCTGCTCCTTCTGGTTGACCAGGTGTGGTCAAATGGCTAGTTCTTAACAATAGGTTGGGGGAGGAGATGACACTTTTGGTCAGAGGTATAATTGCCAATATTAAACCACTGAGTTCTACACTTTCTGCCACAGGGCTGGTGAAGGCATGTATTGAAACAGAGCTTCTGTAAGCCTTGATGACTTCTGTGAACAGTCTCTCATTGCTATGGTCTGAATGTGTCCCCATAAACTCCAGATATTGAAATCTTCATTTCCAGCATGATGGCGTTAAGAGGCAGAGCCTTTGGAAGGTGATTAAGTCATGAAGATAGAGTCCTCCTGAATTTATAAGGAATTAAAGGCCTTATAAAAGAGACCCTCGAGTGCTGTCTTGCCCCTTCTACCATATAAATACACAGTGAGAAGGTGAATCAGGAAATGAGGAGTGATGCATCTGCCCTGATCTTGGACTTTCAGCCTCTATAGTTGTGAGAAATAAAATTCTCTGTTTATAAGCCACCCAGTTTATGGTATTTTGGAATGGCAATCTGAATGAGCTAAGATACTTATTCATATTGGCCATGAGATGGAGATGAGATTAAAAAAAAAAAACCCTTGTTCTATTCTATTGAGATCTGGGGTTTGTTGTTGAAGTTACAGCAGCAAAACCTAGCCTATCTTGATTTAATTTCATATAATATACTTTGATAAAAATAAAAACAAATAAGGTAAGTTATAAAAACACTTAGCATTAGTGACATTAGAAGGTCACTGTTTTAATTACATGGAATTTGAAGGGCACTGATTCTAAGCTGTTGCAGGAACTGTCTAAGTTGGGGCATGGGATACACAGGGCCAAGCCTCATAGTATTTTGAGGGCTATTTCCTTTTCTCTTTAGATAGTATTCTACTTGAAGTAAGGTACACTGAATTAATCTGAATTAATCTTGATATGGCTCATTTCCACAGTATTTCATGTGCAGGAATATGACAAAAAATGAGTTCTGAGAGTCTAGTCTTTTTTCTCTTTTTCAAGTTTTATTTGTGCCTAATCCTATTTTTTTTTTCTTTTTTGATGGGGCTGCAGGGGGGGGATCGAACTCAGGACCTTGCGCTTGCCAGGCAGGCATGGCATCACTGAGCTACATCCCTCTCCTAATCCTATTCTTTTTGGAATGAAAACTCACAGATTCTAAAATTTATTGCCAAATTCTTTATCCAAGAATTTTATTTCATACTGTAAATGATCAATTGTGTTCCTTGAATTTATTCCTATTTTAAAATGTAGTCAGCTAAACTGGGCCTGGTGGTGGTCACATGCCCATAACTCCAGCACTCTTTGAGACTGAGGCAGCAGGTCACAAGTTTGACCCCAGCCCAGGCTACTTAGTGACTTATTGAAATCTTGCCTCAAAATTTAAAAAGTGGATGCCCTACCGAGGTCCCCAGTCATGAGGAATACGCCAAAACAGTCCACTGCACACAGGAAGGTCTGTGCACTCCCTACCGAGGTCCTGAGTTATGCAGAAGACACTGAATCACCCGCTGCAGACAAGCAGCCACCTGGTTCCACACTACAAAGGCACAGAGGACACCAGACCACCAGACCAAGGTACTGAGTCCCACTGTTCCCGGCCCAGAGGTAGGGGCCTCTGAGCAGTCGTCCCACTGCTCCTGGTCCAGAGGAAGGGGCTTCCAGGCCACCCTCCCTCCCGCTGCTCCCAGCCCACAGGAAAGGGCTTTTGGGTCACCATCCCTACCGCTGCTCCCGGCCCCTGGCCCACCTCACCCAGCTCAGAGGAGGTAATCCGTGCAGGTGCTAACAGACCCCAACCCAGTCGAAATGAGAAAACACATAAATGAGTCTCAAAACCAGACTTCCAGATCACCTACAGCAAACCCAAAGGGAAATGAGATGGAACTCTCTGATACTCAACCACCTGGACCCACTGAACTGGCAAAAAAAGGGGATCTGGAAAAAATGTGATCAGAAATAATTTCTCAGATAACAGGAGAAATTGTGCCCCTACTGAAAGACATGATTAATAAATCTAGAGAGGAGCTCAGGAACATGATGGAATCCCAACATAAGAAACAAATGGAATCCATAAAATAGGTGCAAATAGATTTCCAGGAGATGAAAAACTCCATTAAAAGGCTACACAGCAGAATGAGCCAATGTGAGGACAGAATTTCAGATATAGAAGATAAGATTGCAATTAGTGACCAGGAAAAGAAAAATTGCTTCAAAATTAT